>NC_139247.1:21500203-21749203 GCF_977018435.1 Lepisma saccharinum
CTGGACTGCGACATACACACCCGAGAATGGGGATACCATGACGAGGAAGAAATCTGCTCGCACCATTAGACTTTCACATCAAAAAAGTACGTATTATTTTTTGCACCACTTTTTTTTTTAAAAAAAAACAATCATTCACACTAATTTTTGCATTCACACTTTTTTTTTTGTATTTTTCTCTCATATTATGTACACTATTTGAGTATATTTTTTTTATTTTTTTCAGATGCTGCACCCCCACGGAAACTTTTTTAGTTCTTACACATTCCATTCTTAACCAAAATTTTTTCTTCTCTTCAATCATAAAACATACACATTACACACGGAGGTCCTCTGTAGGGGGTCATGGGGGGGTTTAAAAAAAAAAACCATGAAACTCTACAGAGGCATGGCTTTGTTAGCCGTGGCCATTAGAACTGTGTTGGGCACCACGCACCCCTGGCGGGATATTTTCTTTTTTTGGGGGCCAGGGATTTCCTTAACAAAAATAAATTTTGATTATCACACACACACACATCGTAGAAGATCACACATGAGAGTTTTAAAAAATAAAAAAACATCGTGGCAGATTACGCTGAGAGCAAGGTCGTGCTAGATTACACTGAGGGAGCTTACAGTAAGAGGAGACGGCAGCCTTATAGGAAAATGTCGTAAGTCATTTCAAAAGTAGGTCAAAAGGCGAGAGCAAAAATTTTGCAGGAAGTAAAAAATAGCTTAAAAAAAAGTGATGCCAGAGCTTCTTCTCTCCATTTTTCTCTCATTGTAGGTTAGTTTAGTGCGTAAAAAACGGATTACGCTGAGAGCAGAAGCCTATTAGCAGGTCGTAGTAGATTACACTGAGGGGGACCTTACAGTATGAGGAGGCAGCCTTATAGGAAAATGTCGTAAGTCATTTCAAAAGTAGGTCAAAGGACGAGTTAGCATAAGAGCAAAATTTGCAGGAGGTAAAAAATAGCTTAAAAAGTGATGCCAGAGCTTTTTCTGTCCATTTTTCTCTCATTGTAGGTTAGTTTAGTGCGTAAAACGTCGTAAAATAAAACGTAGGTCAAAGGACGCGTCCAGAACGTACGGTTCCACCTACTGCACTGCTACATTAAATAAGGTGAAGTGAGCCAGAAGAGTAATAAAATTCCAGCAGTATATTTTCAGTCTAAAGCTCTTCTTGTTTATGCATGCGATTTTTGTTAGATGTTGCAGTCCATGCAATTTCTGTCGCATGTTGTAGTGAGATACTTTGTTGGGTGGGGATATTCGACAAGAATAGTATGTATCAATAGAACCTATTTTTTCCCATGTTCCTTCAGTTTGCCCAACAAAATGCCTTACTACCGGACGGCGCCACCCGCTCTTATCCCCTCCATCTGTTGACACAAGAAATAAATGATAATTCAATGCATTTTCCACGTAATATTAAGAGGCTAAACTAAACCTTTACTCCCCCGATGATACCATATGGTATCATCAGGGTAAGGTCGTACTGCCCCGATGATACCATATGGTATCATCGTGCTCATTACGAAATGAACGTGCTTTTTGGACCTTCGTACTCTTATGTTTGGGTGGAAACTCTGACACAGGTCTGGAGCAAGCCTGGGAAATTCATATTGATGACCAACCTCTCCCCCTCTCCGCAACATATCAATGCAACATTTCCGAACAGAGTTTCACATTTTGTCTCATTATTCAACTTGTATGGCACCCAGGAATATGAAATATGTTTCAATCAATCTCTTTGGAAACGTCCATTCCTTGAAGAGAATACTAAGGTTTGAGCCTTCTTCCCAAAATAGCGGGAGAAGAGAGGCAAACTACAGATTTTTATGTTGTTTTTTCATTGAAATTCGGTGGTCGCGCCCCCCACACCCTTCCTCGGTTCGGCGTTCTGAATTGTACACGGTTGCATTCTATGATGTTTTAGCTGCAAAACAAAACTTATCCGAAGTAGATTGCTCACATAGTGGCCGAGTTATAAGAAATTTCCTCCAAAAATGCAAATTACCTATTTTTCGTAAAAAAAAATAATCACATTTTTGCTTATTATTCAACTTGTAAGGCACACAAGAACATGAAATATGTTTCATTCTCTTGAGAAATGTCCATTCGTCTTCCTCTTCCTAACTCCTTAACTTCCACACCAAAAAAATCTTTGAAGTTACCCGGTGTATACCAAAAGTATTCCAAAATGGTGGCAAAAATAAATTTTGGGTTCTAGTCTCCTTTGAGAATAGAAATTTGGATCTTTTGAGGTTCTCTATAGCTAGAAATTAAACCTAGGGAGATATATAAAACGAAGAAGTTGGTCTCCCTTTCATTATAAGTTCTTATTTGTCATCAGGTCATCCATCGCATTCAGCATGTACACACATGTTGAGAAAAATATTAAAGTTGATGGTTGCAAAACCATTTATAATGAATTGTTACTTAGTAACTATTATACTGTATGATTACACAAGTCACAGGTATGCTGGTTTAATCAGTACATCGAAGAAAGTTGATTTCGGAAAATAATTCCTCGGAACGTCAAAAATTTTCTAAAAAATTAGCTGGCAACACTGATTTTCACTAACTTTAACTGGTACTTGGTTGCAAAGGACACTGAATACTTATATGAAATAATTAAACAAATTTGAAATAGATATCATGAAATAAAAGTAAATTTTTTACATAAATTCGAGGTTTCTCGGTTTACAAGCCTCCGATACGACACCTTCGTATAAAAACTGGATATTTAAAAATAAAATTATGGAAGTCCTGGTTGATTTTTTGTAATTTCCTTCAAGGGTAGTCTATTTATGACTCCAGTAATTAGTTTTCATAAAGATCCAACTGTAATTAAGCATTTTATGGCTGATTTAAAATTAAAGTTCTCCGCAAAAGTACTAGTTCAGACAAAATTTGGATTTTTAAGTCACAGTAGTTCAATTTTATGAGGCAATACAAGCTTAACTCTTTATATTTAAGTAATTTATAGTTTAATTGTTATTATTAAGTTCTAAATGTAAAAATTTGTTACAAAAATTGTAGCTTTTATCCTGAAAATTCATTTTAAGTGCTTTATTTAACAGCGTAACGCTTTTAAGTTTGGAAAATTAAAGATAAGCCAAATATTGTTTTTATGAACCAATTTTTAGGTTGGAGGAAAAATAAAGAACAAGATTCTAGTTACGCCATTCTGAGAATCAAGTGTAAAAGAGTCTCCCAGCCTCCAGTTCTTTAGGAGGACTTCCCTTTTTAAAGTATGTGTGTTATGTAACATGTGTATCATTAACATCCTGTGGAAAAAGATCTGGTCTCTTACCCTTCAACATCCTGAGGGACAATGTCCTTTTACCTTCGGTACAGTTCCACAGCTTCATGTTTTCCACATGCTGATTGATTACCATCGGGCCGGTACAGCAGTCCAACAGTGTGAACACGTCAACTCTCTCCTCCTGATAGCAATAATAAGGACCGGAGAAGGTATTGCAGTATTTCCTGGTTACGGCATCCAATAAGCTACTAAAAAAGTGTGTTTTCAAAAAGATTAGGTTACCTACAGAGACATTTTATCTTTGGGACAATTGTGCATTTATCTTGGTATTTCTTTTGTTCCTTTCACCCGTTGTATTAATACTAGCCATGTACAGCTTATGTTCCCAGTTCATCTCTTCACCAGCTGGCAAGTCAAAGTGTGTTTTTACTGCATTGTCAATGGGATAATTTAGCTGAAGCTCTTTGGGTGCAAAACCAGTGGAATGGTTGACACTTCCATTCAACAAGTTAACAACTTTGGTGACATGCTCTGGCATTATGCACGCCTTCACAGACCACTCGCATAAGCCGGTTCAAATCATTGTGTATCCTCTCTATTAGGTTACTGATCGGTTTGTATACCGGGGTGTAAGCAACCTTTATGCCTAGAGAGGTTAATGACTGTACATATTTATTTGCCTTGAACTGAACTCCATTGTCACTCACTATTAAATTTGGGATCCCGAAATGTAAAAAATTGACATCAATTAGCTTCCGTAGTATGCTGTCGGTAGTACTGTTACGTAATGTGTATGCGGTTAGAAACCTAGTTTTTGCATTTTGAATAGTTAGTAAGAACCTTTCACCTCTCTTGCATTAACAGCGTTTGTCTAGGTGGGTGTGTGTTATCTTTAGTACTTTGACATGTAATGCAGTCTGCAACATAAGATCTGACATCTTTCCTCATATTTCTACATCTATACAGTTTTAAAATCCTTCTCATCATTTTATCTACCCCAAAATGTCCTAAATTGTCATGGTAAGCTCAAAGAACTATTGGTAGAAATGATTCTGGTATGCAGAGCTTCCATTCATTCAAAAAATGATAATCCCTAGTAACTAGCAAGTTATTTGGCAAAATTTTGTAAACCTTAAACCAATTTCTAGACCTGGTTGAATTTTCTGTGTGCGTACCATCCAAAAACTGTATGATAGGAAGAAGTATGGGGTCTTTCCGTTGCTCCGCAGCTACGAAGTCAACAGAAAAGTCAAGTATCTCGTTACGGAACAGTTCACTTGTGGCATTTATATGTAAGTTTTCAGTTTCTTTATTTTCAAAAGTCCTGCTTAACAGGTCTGCCAGACCATTTTCTTTGCCCTTGCAGTAATGTACTTGAAACTGGTAGGCTTGCAACTGTAAAGACCACCTGGTTAGCCTAGCATTCCAGTTTTTTGAGCTGTTTAGCCACTGCAAAGCATGGTGGTCACAAATGACTGTAAATTTAGTACCAGCTACATATTGTCTAAATTTGGAAATGCAAAAGATTATACTCAAACGCTCTAGTTCCGTAATAGTGTACTTTTCCTCATATGGTCTCAATGTTCTATTTACATAATACATGACACGAGGCTCCCCGTTATCAATTTGAAATAGATATCCCCCTATGCCAATTCCACTCGCATCTGTCTGTATGAAAAATTCATTTTGCATGTCAGGGTGATGTAATGTAGCATCCCTGGCTATGGCATCCTTCATAGATAAGAAACTATTGTCTCCTTTACTACCCCACTCCCACTTTTTGTCTTTTTTAAGCAAGTCAGTTAGTGGTTTACAAATTTCTGAATAACTTTGAATGAATTTTCTCAACCAACCAAAAGCACCTAAAATTTTCTGTAGTTGTTTCATAGTTCTAGGTCTGGGAAGTTCAACTATTGACTGTATCCTATCCTGATTAATGTGAATCCCTTTCTGATCAATTGTATGGCCTAAATAGTTTATTTTTTCTTTACAGAATAAACTTTTCTTCAGTTTGATTGTCATGTTAGCAGCCCTAATTTTTGAAAATACTACTTTTAAGAGCTCTATGTGTTCTTCGAAAGTCTCTGTCCTAATACACAAATCATCTACATAAATCATTACTTTATCTGAAAGTATATCCCCCAGTGTTCTATTCATAGCTTCAGTAAAAGCTTGCACTCCATTCGAAGAACCAAAAACTAACCTTTTATACTGGTATAGTTTACCATCGAAACTGAACGCTGTAAGGGGTTTAGACTCTTCTGTAATCAAAATCTGGTAAAAACCCGAAAACATGTCTATGGTGGTTATGTATTTCTTGCCTTGAAAACCCTGCAAAGCCTCATCTATTCTAATAGGCTTGGTTTGAATTAATTTCTAGTGCAAGTTGACATTACGCATGTCAGCGCATCAAATTTCGGTATTACCACCAGGGGATTGAGGTGACAAGATTCACTAAATTCTATTATATCCCACTCTAAAAGTTTCTGTAAGTGTTCTCTGTCTTGAGATTTATAGTTATACGGTATGGGATAAGTCTTCGCTACCAAAGGTTCTGTGGTATCTACTTCTATTTTATGCACATACTTATTGCAACACCCAGGCTTATCATCAAAAAGATAATTAAAATCTAATAACGTATCTAAAAGTATATCCTTTTCTGTAGGATTTGGAATTTCTGCATCTTGTGCTTTTTGAAAAGGTTCTTGGGATGTGGCCCGTGTATTACAATGAGTATTCCCAACTGGTACTGTATACCTAGGTTGCTTGTGTAAATGGTTACGAGGATTATCAAAATCCTGAGTGCTTTCAGCAAGTGGTAGGGGTATCAATGGTACTACTTTACTCCCTTGTTCAGTGTTTAGTAACAACTCTCTTTCCTTCAGGTCTAGCTTAGCCTCTAGTGCAAAAAGTAAATCTAACCCAATCAAAATTCTTGATGCTAGTTCTCTGATTATTAAAAATTGTACGGTTACTATTTTACCTCCAATATTCCCTAGTGATTTTTGTCTCTTTTTCCCACTGTAATCTATCAGTTTTTATTATCAGTATTAAGCAAGGTAGGTCTTGAAATTTCACTTGTTAATTCTCTCCAAACTTTCTCAGCCATTACAGAAATTTCTGCTCCCGAGTCTACAAGTGCCTTATATCCTTTATTATTGAAACTTTCATTAACAAATGAACTACATTTTACTTTGTTCCTGATATTTACTGGCAATGAAAGGTTTTTTGTACTATAATATTCCTCATTATCTTCAAAATCCTCATAAAAATTTCAATCAACCCTACAAATTTCATATTTATTGTCATCTTTTTCCAGTTGCTTTATTTGTGTTTCCCTGTCATCAGTATCAATGGAGCTTCCCCCTTGCCTACCTTCTGTAAGGGGGAGCCTAAACATTTAAAGATCTGGTAGGCTGGTTACCAGTTCTGAATGGAGGGCTGTTTGGATTTAATGTGGGGCCTTGTTCAGGTGTTCGGGTTCGATCCGCAGCCACCACTTGTGTATAAGTGGGACCCCGACCCTGGCTAGCCTGGTTGTTGTTTCTATGTACTGAGGAGTTTCCTCTCCCGTTACGGTAGCTGAAACTACTACCTCCACTGTTATGATTATCGGAGTAGGTGTTCGATGTGCTCCGGTATGAACTGTTTCGTCGCCGGTTGCTATCCCAAGTGCTAGCCCGACGGAAGTTATTTTCAGGTCTTCGTTAGGGAGCGGGGTTCGAACCTAGGTCTTCGTACACTGACCTGCCAAGCCTGAAAGTTTTCTTGCCTATTTTGGGGGTACCGGGGTTGGAACCTACTTTGGTCCTCCCTTTGGCTGGATTGGGACACTATGTCCAACCTGGCTTCAATCTCTGGTGCCATTTCTAGGCTAATATAGGGGTGGATTAAGAGAGCTTCCTTAACCTTGTTGGGGAGCTGGTTGGCTATGGTGACCGTCTTTTGCTGGTCCGTCATGCCAGTTTGTATGTTATTGAGTAAGTTGACCTGTTGCCAAAAATAAGAAAGCATGGAGCCCTTGCTATGGTCAGTATACCTACTGTTCATTACCTTAGCTAGGTACGTTGACTACCACGTATCTGATTGATACGTGGACAGAAAAATGCCTTGAACTCCGAATATCTATCGAAGTTCCCCTTTACTTGGAGGTACCAGTTTTTGGCTACCCCTGTTAGTAACTTTGGCAGGTAGGATAAAATATCCTTCTCCTGCACACCCAGCAAGCAAAACGACTCTTCAATATCTGCCAGGAACTGAGAGGCTAGGTACTCAGGTCTTGCAGCACTGAATTTGGGGAGTTTTTCTAGGTCCCCTAACCTGATGGTAGTCCTTTTCCTTGGCTTTGGCTTATGCTCTACCCCGGAGTCACTGTCAGAGTCCGAGGAAACATACGGGGTGCTTTGGAACTGAACCTTAGGCTTAACCACCTGTTTTCCCTTTTCTAGCTTTATTTGGCTAATCTCCCCCTGGTTGCTCTCATACTTTTTTTCTAGGTCTTCGATAGCCTTCTCTAATTTGGTAATTTCCCCACTATTATCTTTCTTTCCCTTTACATTTTTAGACAGGTTCTCAACTCTATCTAATCTGCTCTGTAATTTCTTCAGAATTTTAGCATTTCCCTTTTCTAACTCACCCAACCTAGCATTCACTTGATCACTCTCTTCCTTATTAAGCTCTTCAATACCAGTTACTCTGCGTTTAATCACTTCGACCTCGTTTTTACTTCTAGCTTCAAAGCTAATCTTGTAAGTATTGAAATCTTGTTCCCTGGCATCCCTTAATGAGTTCATGTAGCTTGCAGCCTCCCTGTTAAGTCTACCCTCAGCCTGCTGTACCTCCCTAACAATTAGCTCTCTATTTTCTCCCTCTGACTTCTCTGCACTTTTCTCTAACTCGTCTACTTTCCCTCTTGTTGCTTCACATTTCTTTATCTGTGCCTCTACCCTAGCATTAGTGGCCTCCCTGTATTTCTTTCTACTCTTTACGAATTCCTCATTACCCCTATTAATTGCATCTATTCTTTGGCTCAAACTTGCTTCTAACTTCTCACTTGTATCTTTGAGCATTTCCATTAGGGTGCCCCTATGCTCTTCTATGATCAGTGCCATTTTTCTAGTTATTGGCATTCAAATTTACAAAAGAGAGGAAACACAATATGAAACAAGTGTTTGTTGTTAGTTTTAGCGGAGGTTAGTGCACTCGCGTGGCGTGCAAAAATAAACTATTGTAGTGTCTTGATTTTCTTATGAAATTTAGGGCAAATATAAAATTTAAAACGATTTTAGAATTTTACCAACGGTACATTAAATTTGGCTTGTAAACAAATCCGTGTTCGGGCGCCATTTATATTAGTAATTAATATCAATTACAGAGGGGCGTTTAGGGGTTCAAACCAAGGTTTCGTTAATTAAGACATGTATGTTCATTCATGTAAATAAAATGAAATGTACCAACACAGTTAGAATTAGACATGATTAGAATTATACATCTTGTGAACGGACCATGAGTTCGGCCGATGGATAAGGACGATCAGGTTCCTTATACATCGGTCTTCATTTACGAGCCAAAATTATCGCTACAAGCAGGAATCAGAAATCAGAAATCAAGACACTGAACACTGAAACATGTTATGACATATTATTTAATGCATTACTGTTGACATACTTACAGCATCTTGTCGCTCGCCTACACAAGCACCATTATGAAGAACACACTTTCTCGGACCCATGATGCACCGGGTCAAAACAAGTTAGCAGCGCAGACCGCTGATGGTCGACGTTGCGCGTAAACACTTTACTCGTGCACCAATGTCTAACCAGTTAAACATTAAGTTTGAAATCTCAAAGCTAGGAATCTAGATTTGGTCAAGAGAGAAGAAAACAATTTCTCTCTGACCTACAAAGGTGCTGAAACGAGAGTCTCGATCTGAAAGTTTTAACTGTGAATCTTGCACCGTGAGTGAATGTACTAAACTGTGTCTATCAACTGTGAATATCGACCTGTGTTTCTAAACTGTGTCTCTCGAACTGTTAAGTCCTCACTTCCTCCTTTTCCCTCGTTCTCGGAAGAATTGTCCTTCACTCTATTGGCCGTCGAACTTCTAACTCCGCCCACACGTGGTCATGTCTGCACCGATGGGCGATAATGCTTACACTGAAGGGTGATAATCGCGTAGCACAAAAACACAATAGCACCTTGTTAGAGAGCTGATCTCGAGAATGAAAAGTATCTCGTTCTAATTAAATTTTATTGCTCACAACTCGGACACTTCGTTAAAGTTATGTCTTCTGTGTCTGTCAAGCTTCACTGAGGCGAAGAGATACGAAGAGAAATGTTCTGGCAGGGTTGTAGTTCAAGATTCCGTACTATTTACTCTTGTCACTTCGCTGTCACTGAGCCAGACTGGCGGACGTGATCGTGGAAGTTATGACATCTCGTCCAGACTGCCATATGTAGAGCAATTGTCTCGATTCTGAGCCTGGCCACCTGCGAACTCTCGTGAGAACAGAGGGTCCTTGTTTAAGACGAGGGGGAAAGTCTTCATTGGGGTTTGAAATTTTAAAATGCCCGAAGTTCCGCGATTACCTCCATCTGGGCTTGAATTTATGTTGACGTGAGCCGAATTTGGACGGGACCCGAATTTGGAAGGATATGAGAGTTTATTGCGGGACACACTGGTTCCTTCATCTTGGTGTAGGGCGCTGATATATGCGGGGCTTCATGGGAAAGAATGCTGTTTTTTTGAGACAGCCGTCTTTTCTCAGAGAGCAGAAAAATGAAATCTTGAGGGGAATGCGTAAAAAAACCGATGGAAATTGCAATCCGTACATCTGGTAATTGTTACATCGGTTATATACTTATTAATAGCCTCCACAACCACTACTTTTCATCTCTCTAATATGGGTACTTCAATTCATAAAAATGCTTCAAATTAAATAATTGAATGTGTAAATGTCATCACACAAGTCAGATTTGAAAATTCTTCTACCAATAAAGCTTGTTCATTTTTGTGATTAATATCTATTATGTGGCCAAGCATGTTGAACAGTTGTGTCACAATATAACTAACAACAATTTGGTACCATATCCCGACATGGATGTTCTTTTCTGAGTGTCCCTTCATCTGTTTCATTTAAAAATTTCTTATCTTCAACTCTGTCATAAGAGGAAAATGAAAAAATGTAAAATACAATATCTTTTATATCTTTGTTTAAAAATCAAGTTATTCAGTGTGCATAGTACACCATGCTTACTTACTCTAGTGAAAAGAAAACAACAAAAAGACAAAAACAGGTGCATTACACTCAAATATCTGACAGGTGCTTGTAAACTGTAAAATAGAATTTTAGAATTGATTGATTTTGTTTATTTAACTTTGCTTTTCTGCCACTTTAGACTAATCGCGAAGATGGGAATGAGTGATGAAAGGACACTCACAAAGAATACCCATATGCAGGTCAGGATTCGAACTTTGGACTCCTGGTGTTGTAGCATGATGAGTTAACAACTCTGCATGGAAGCCAGATTGGCAAATTTTATGAGATTGTCCATATGAAGAAATATATATTGTACAGGCAGCTAACATTTGGCAAACAGAGTCATAAATACATGATGTTGGATTGCTCCATGTAATGCTCAGATGCATATATTTATATTTCCCGCTTCCATTTAAACCCCATCTGCTGCCAACTTTGGATAGTTTCTCATTGACCCGTTAGGCAACTATGTTTTTACTCTGTAACATATTCACTTCAGAGCATATTAAGCTTTAGAATTGCTCAAGAATACAACAAAACACTACTTCCATACTACACAAACTTGCAAAAGACAGGTTATGCAGTGTTCACAAACTGCATTAATGCAAAAGAACTAAAGTGAACTATAAGGTTTAAAGTTCACCACAGTGAGATCGTGATTCTAGCACTCAACATTTTCGGCTACAAAAGGGATGAAAGAACAAAATAATAGAAACATTCCTCTATCACTGGTTCAAAAGTGTGCATGTAAAGTCACCAATACACTTTGCCTTTCCAAATTCAATATCAGGTAATGCAAGTATATATAGATCTATTAAAATATGAAATAATGTATTATGTCAATCATTGGGACATGTTTTACTGGTATTGAACAAGGATTGTTGAGACTGGAAAGATAATTCTGATTTGTAACAATATTTTTTTCATGATGTCAAAATATTTCATTTTACATTTCAAGTAGGATGATAAGACCAGGTCTGGCTATAGAAAATCAAGTTGATGGCTACAGTGATTATTACATGAAGGAAGCAACCTGTAGCTGGCAAAGCATTCATAACCAAACAACAGATCTCCAGCAACCAACAATGCTCTCTCAGCTGGATCTTTGACCAATACAGTTTTTATGAATTCCCTCTCCTTTTAAAAATCCGCTATAATAATTCAAAACTTGAAATAATACATGTGCTTAGAATTCCTTCTGGAGCATTCATGTGATTCTTCATGTGATGTTCTGTCACAGTGGTCTAGATACTATCAATTAGAGATGAGCTGATATTAAAATTTATCCGATACCGATAAAGTACATATACTGATACCGAAAACCGATATTCTAATACAATACAAAATATAACATTGGAATGGTCCTTGAAAACCATGATGGTTCATTGATCTCCGTAATAAATGTGTGTTTTGAGGTGACTGGAATGCAAAACAAGCTGCATGTTTAGATATTTACTTTTTCAAAAAAGTAAGGCACAGAGATTATACATAAAAGTTATAACAGCAGAATTTTGCATCAAATTATAAGATATTGATAGATATATCAGATCAGTAATTTTACAAATAAACTGATACACCGATATGCCTATATACAGTAGTATATGGGCCAAGTGACCAAAATCAAGAATTAGGTATAATTTTGTGGTACTAATTTTCCTTTATGTCAGTTATATTGGTGTTTAAGGATAATAAAAATCTATGATTGCCATCTCGAAGTGGTAGCTAATAGAAATGGTTGCCAATCAAAAATGTCGTATGTTGACTTTGGAAAGAAACTATGATATCTCTGAAATTGATGGTTCGATTTCAATGTTCTTTTTTTAAACAAAAGCGTAAGATGTGTTCTACATTTAAGGTTAGCTTAGAATTTTCGATATTAACAACCGTTAATTAGTAAATCACAGATTTGTGAAAAAAATATTATGTTTTACTAATAATGTTGTTTATCATTAAAACGAATATTACTGACTGATTGAAATTAAAATTTTTGCCATGTCAGCACTTAGGCTATTTGCATACATCACATTGTAGGGAGCCAAGGCCCTTACCATACATAAAATAGCCTTACTGTGCATAAAGTGGACTTAAAAAACCAAATCAATCAATCAACTCGTGTCTCTGAGGACAAAAATCTTATTACGCAGATTAGAAACTCGGGCTGTATGGGGACCAGGATGGTTTAAAATCAAGATTTTTATTCTAACCCTCTGTAACCCGTGCGGCGGCACTGAGTGCCTCATTTTTTTAAAAAAATAATTTGAATTATTTTCTTTAGCACTGTAATAATGGTCAGGAAAGCACTAGGTAACCTATCTACACTATTTCCCTGATAACATAGAGGCATTGGCACCTTATTTCAGCAGTTCTTTCAGCTGCTTATACGCTTGGTTGTACTCAGTATCGCACGCGGGAACGTTTACTACCTTAAATAACAGCACGCCAGCCATAAATTTGGCGGAAACAAAGAAGAATAAAATGATGGCACATTGTTCGGAATACAAATTATTTTTATTGTCACCGCCCTAGTATTTTCTCATATAACACTAGTCCTCTATATTTTATATATACTATAGGTTGAAAATTTGACTACGTTACTTATTAAATCATTTTAATGGAATCAGAGGCCTTTCTGGGAACTACGAAAAATAAATTGTATCTTTACTAGTTTATTGAGGAAATGCAATGACTATAAATTTTAGTTATATATAACATTTGTAACTTTGAACAATAGGAAATTTTCCAACAACAAATTTAGAGTAACATATTATATATCAATCTGATAAATATTAATCATTCTACTTACAAACAGAACCACAATTCAAATGGACCAAAACAAATGTACCAGAATGAGATTGTTTTTCCAATTATGTGTTACGGTTGGTTTAATGTTCTGTATTATTCTTAAGGCGATCTCCTACCCCGGCGAAGGTTTGAGCAATTTTCCATGTAAGCTTATGGGCGTAACTTTAGTCACGATTATCTCGAGAACCAGTAGACAGATAATTTTCAAATTTTAACTGAACGCTGAGAAAGGATGTTTCTAGAGAACCACTGATCGATATTTTCATTTTCTGCATCAACGTCCCCATAATTAATTAATTCATTTTATTTGTGAAATATCAGACTTTTTTTCACTTTTCCTGACAGGACAACCCTGTTGCCGGCCGGCAGGTTCACTGCAGCTGCTCGCAGTCGCCTAATGACCTTGTAGAAAGAGGGTTTGGAACACGGCGGCTGGTTTCGCCCCAACGCACAACAGGTTTAGAAGATGAAAAGAAAGCAACATGTATTTTGGCTTTTAACTGGGTAGCTTTTAAACTATGGACTGGAAGTGGTGGCATGAAATTGGTGAAGTGTGTTCCGGACCAAGAAAAATATGAAGTTGGAATTTGGTCCGAGAGTTTGAGTCTGAGAGACAAATATGTTTCTAAAGCAGTGGCGTTTCCGTAACAGGGCTGGTTACTACATTATTTGTATTATTGTAAAACACACTATTCTTCCATTATAAATGTAGATAACGGACCATACTATAATGCATAAATAAATGTAGAGTTTGTTTTTAAATTTGTTTTATGCACAGAAAGGCTAGCCAGGGCTGGACCTACAGTTTAAAGTGGAGTCCGAACCACAATGTGCCTGCACCGGGTATCGACCTCGGGATTCTTTGATTACAAGACGACGACGTAACCACTACGGCATCGGGAAGATCCGCGTATAAATAATACATGATTACATACGTATATACTAGAGATGGCAAACAATATAAAGTTCGGATTAACCGGAACCGGGTACCTGGATCTGATCCTAGAACCGAGTGTCCGTTGATTGACTGATTAATTTTGTTATTATTCGTCGCTTTCTGATACTTGGATAATTGCAACAATAATGAAGAATGCGTATTAGATGAAATTGTTGAACGGCAACTCACAAAAAAAAACTTCTACGCCGTGTCCGGGATTCGAACCCAGGACACCCGGCGTTTTAGCACGCTATGCTAATCACTTCGCACGCAGGTCGGCCCGACTGTCCGGATTTCGGGTTGTGGATGTATGAATTTTACATAATGGCTACATTAGAACCAATTAACTACCGTGCGTCCATTTCGATCTTCAGCCGAGAGATCGGGAGAAGCGTGGCGGGCGGCGCTGAAGGAGATGCCGACATTTGCGGCCTGTAATGCCCGCTTATTTTTATAGGCATACGCAGACATTTATATAAATATTGCAAAACGAGCACTACACTTTATTATAACACGCAAAAGTTCTTCTGCAAGACGTTCTGCCCTTATATACACTAATAAATACGCTTTAGAAGCGATGTTAAGAGCCACAGATAATAAAACATTTTAATCATAGTTTTGACCAGTAACGTCCTGCTTAAGTTTATATCCTTGAAAGAGTTTTGTGTCGACGGGGATCGTTTGGACGTTTCGAATGTGCAACACGGTATCAAGATTACGCTGCAGACGAAACCGTTAAAAGTCAATGGTTTTCGTGAGCTTCCTTGCAATCCGAAATCTCGCGACTAGATGAAGACAGAGCTGTGAATATAGTGGCGAGCAGATATAAACCAAGAGCGTGTTAATTTCGTACTGTGCGCAAGAGTGTTATTCTTGGTTACTTGCCGTTACTTGTTTGTGTTATTGCAGTGTGTATGTGTGTTGTGTCAGTGAGACGATTGGAATGCCAGCCGCAAAGTTTTCGTTAGAACAAAGAATTTTTATGTATGACACTTACGTGAAAACAGACTCGTGTCGAGACGTGTGTAGGCAATTTGTACAGTAATTCCCAGGCGTTTCACCTTCACATAGAGATACGGTTAGACATCTTGTCCTTAAATTACGAGACACTAGATCGTTAAAGCAAAACTCGATGAAATTGGTGCAGCGTTAGAACGTTCTCCAAACAAACCTCTACGCCGTGTTTCACAGGAGATGGGCGTGTCAAAATCATCAGCACATATATCCACTAAGCTACTAAAATTAAAACCGTACTTTTATAACACATGTTAGTGCTCGTTTTGCAATATTTATATAAATGTCTGCATATGTCCATAAAAATAAACGGGCATTACAGGCCACAAATGTCGGCATCTCCGTCAGCGCCGCCCGCCACGCTTCTCCCGATCTCTCGGCTGAAGATCGAAATGAACGCACGGTATTAAATCAATCATTTCGAAATCTCTTATCACTAATGAAATGAAACATTTCATGCACAAAATACAAGTAGCCTATTTATGCCAGTATAATATTTTAATATTTCAATTCCATTGCAAACACTATAAAAAGATAAAGTTATCTGTGCGTACCACTGTGGCATGAAGGCACATTTAGAGGATTTGGGGATAGGGCCCCACACATTCTCGAACTGGACCATCTTGGAGGTGGTGATCAGCCCCATACTACTGCAGCTTTTAGCCCCCCCCCCCAGGTACCCATTGATTTGAGGCTGGGAGCCGGAAAAAATCCAACCTTAGATCACCTACCCAGAAATCAAACCCGGGTCTTTCGCATGGCAGTCAGATCCTTTTTATTTTCTTTTTATTAAAGTGAAGCCCCTAAGGGCTTTCCTCACACAAAACTCATCTCAATTGATGTCAAATCTCGACTTGTTCATTGAGGACAAACGATCACAAACATTCATGTCCGAACTGAGATTTGAACCCGGGACTCTGGCGTCACAGCGCGCTGCATTCACAGGTTCGCGACGGGGGTAGACAAAATAGATCACTTCGGCTCTTGCAAGACTGTAAAACATCAGAAATCCTTTTTCTCAACCTCGATCTGTTTTCTGCAGCTATTATTGTTTACTTCTGGCATTTTCCCTCCTACCACCAGATCGCCGGTTTCCAGCGGTGGAGAAACTGAAAGGGCCTGCCAGCTGGGGTCAAATTCCGAGAATCACCACCGAAGTATCGTGTTTCTCCCGCCGAGTGCTTTCCAAAGGTTTGGAAGATGAATAAACGTAATCCGACACACACACACAGAAACTAAAACTACAGACATATGTAAACTCGATGGTGCGACAGTTATGGGCCAGGGCCTGCCACATTGCCTTTTTAATTGGGTGACGCATGATCAGCCAGACCATCAAATTCATCGCCTCTGTTTTCTGGTTCCGACACCCATAAATATGTGTGTGTGTCACAGCCTACATGACATAGTTCGGTTGGAATTGAACAGTTTGTGTAATCTATAAAATTCATTTTCAATTATTTACTTCATATAAATGGCAAAGGACAGTTTCATGGCTCTTTCCATACAATTCATTACACACTATAATACACAAATAAACACAAACAAACACAATATACATATTGCAGACTACATGTCATAGTTCTGAGGGAACGAGTTTGTGTGGTCTATAGAATTAATTTAATTCAGATAAAGGTTCGTAAAATGGCAAGAGTCAGTTTCATGGCTCTTTTTGAATAATTCATTACATACTATAACACAAATAAACACAAGCAAACACAAATATACATATTGCAGACTACATGTCATAGTTCTGATGGTATTTAATAGTTTGTGTAATCTATAAAATTCATTTTAAATTATTTACTTCATATAGCTAAATGTTCGTAAAATGGCAATAGGCAGTTTCATGGCCCTTTCCGAACAATTCATTACACACTATAACACACAAATAAACACAAATATACATATTGAAGACTATATGTCCTAGTTCTGATGGAATTTAACACTTTGTGTAGTCTATACAATTCATTTTAAATTATTTACTTCATATAAATGTTCGTGAAATGGCAATAGGCAGTTCCGTGGCTCTTTCCGAACAATTCATTACACACTATAACACACAAACAAACACAAATATACATATTGAAGACTACATGTCATAGTTCTGATGAAATTTAACAGTTTGTGTAGTCTATAGAATTCATTTAATTCATGTAAATATTCGTAAAATGGAAAAGAGGGAGTTTCATGGCTCTTTTTGAACAATTCATTACACACTATAACACACAAATAAACATAAACAAACACAAATATACATAATGCAGACTACATGTCATAGTTCTGATGGAATTTAACAGTTTGTGTAGTCTATAAAATTTATTTTCAATTATTCACTTGACATAAAGGTTCCTAAGATATGAATAACTGAAAACTTGCAAGGTTCAGCTATTTTCTTGTCTATTCTCAGTTTGTACTACATTCGTTTTTAGTTCGCGGATTTGTAATCCTCGTTCTACACGAGAAGCTACAATTTCCGGCAGCAAGCATTCATTGTAGAATCTTTGCAACTTGTCCATAATCTGTCGCATGAAATCTCTATCTCTAGTTATGGTCAGAACTTTCAAATCACTAGGGATATACAGCACTAAATCACATCTTTCCATGTTGCAACACTGTAACTGTGTTTGAATTTGGTAAAAATATTGATGGTTTCTGGGAAGATATAAATCACCACTGTTGCTAACAGATAGTGGAAAACTCTTGATGTTTTGGGCGGCCTCAGCAATGGTCTTACAATAACGGGCTGCATATGGACATTTTATTTCCATGAGATAGGAATTTTGATTGCATGTGACTACTCCATCGGGGGATGCTGCAAGAAATGGATGGAATTCGTCGATGCATAGGCCACAATTTTTTATGGAGACTGAAAACTTTTGTTCATATTGCTCTTTGGCAATTGGTTCGTTGGCTTTACCCCAAGTTATAGCATTACCAGAGAGGAATGGTGGATATAATAAATTTCTGACGAGTGGCGATGTTGAAGTGCCTGCTCGTCTACAAGCTATTTTCTTTACCTTTGAGGCAGTTACTCTGATCCGTCTTTCTGCTTTCCATTGTTTGCAAGTTGATTGTTCTCTGGTAAGTCGTTCAATATCCGTAATCTTGTCCTTTCCAATGTCAACCTTATTATTGTAATATTCTTCGCAAAGATTCCGTAACTGTTGTTCTGGAATGTCCGAGGCACCGTAATCTAAAATATCTCTCTCTGTGTTTTTTTTTTCCAAATTTTGTCTTGCACTAAAGTTACTGACAATGTCACTGGTGCCCTTCCGAAATAATGATCTTCTTGATGTGAAATGTTCCTTATTTCTCAAGAGCTTTTTGCTACTTTTAATAATAAGTCTCGTCATTGGAGATGAAGGGTTTTTCTTGTGCATTCTCTTGTACTGTTTTCTTTGCCATTCATTGCCCGGTGAAGTGTGGGATAAGACAGCTGCCGATACTCTTCTGGTGTAGCTTTGACCTCGAGAAAAGTCAATTCTCTTTCCCCCGGTAAATTTTATAACTGTTGACATGAAGTTTTCGGCCGCATTGTTTGTATTGTTATATATTAGCGAATCGCTTAATGCAATAAGTCGGATTATTGCTTCTTCAATTATTGTAAACATCCCAGCCTTCTCCAAAACTGGCACTGTGTTATCGTCGGATGAAGACGGGCAATTTTCAGGGCGTCTATGGTGATCACCAAATACGTGATAGGGAGAGCTTTCACAGAATTCTTGAAATTTTGCTGAATTTCATCCTCAGTCTTTTCTCCTTTCAGAAGTTCTGAACCGGACTCGGTGATGATTTGACGTGCCTGAGATGATAAGTGTTCTATTTTTGATTTCAGTAACTTCCTTCCCTTCAAGCCCTCTTTCCCCGGAAACATTTTCGTGTTGTCTGCAAATGCGTGCAACTTCCTTCGAAAATTTCTAATAGCATGATTTGAACACTCTATTTTCCTCAAATTTTCCAGTCTGGCGTATGGAACATTTTCTTGCATTTTAGTCATTACAGACGAATCTCCGTCTCCAATGATTCTATCGCATATTATGCCATGCTCCTTATGCAACCACGTCAAGCCTTCAACAATAATATCAGCTTCCATTGCTGACGAGGAAGAACTCCAATTAGCATTGCATGCGTGTTCCCTTGGCGACTCATTTTTCGTTTTTGCCAATTGGCAAATAACACAGTATTTGTTCCGTACGCTGGCAAAGAGCACTTTCTTCGTCTTCGCTCCAATCACCACAGCTACACCGCTCCGAGCATCGAATCCATGACCATAAGATCGTTTGGACCAACCACCATCAACAATAACGCTAATTTTTGGTGCATCCAACTCTGTGATGTTTTGACTCATTTTTGCTGCATTCTTTTCCTGTTCAATGTTTTTTATTATAGTTTCTAGTTTTAAATCACATATGAAATCACCTACTCGTTTTTCATATTTTTGATATGTTGCATTGGACATGTAGGGTGACTGCAGTACGGCGAAAAATTCTTCTGTTTGAGAAAATCCCATTCCCACACTAAGGCCTACCCACACGGCGTCCATATTTACATCTGTTGGTTGTGCTGTAAAAATGATCGTACTTGCGGGACAATCTTTCTTTTTACAAACAAATTTGAGCTCACTTGCCAGCCCCAAATTTTTCGTTGCACAGTGCACAAAGTAACCACCAAACTGACACTCCATGCTATGACGTTCCACTTTCCTAATATCTTCAACAAATGTCGCAAGATCCACTATTCTCCGGCTGCTAGCTATTGGAACCTCCATCCGATTGTCTTCATGTTGTACAACCAATTGAGGAAGTTCTTCATCTTGCCCTTGAATTTCTGTTTGTCCCGTAGCAGAGGACCTGAAACATTTATACATTTATATAACCCATAATATATATATTTTTTTTCATAGAAACTGAGATTAATGCATATCTAATAAGTCAGTCTTACACAAATAACAGGACAAATGTACTAGTGCATGTCTATAGACGTGTGAATGCTTTCAATGATTATGAGAGTTTCAAACAGACCATTTAGATTAAAGTAATTTATGTAGTAACTAAGTCTTTCGCCACTAGTTTCCTCACCAAAATTCTTATTTCTAGCTGTGGAAACATACTGAGCGGGAGAAATGTACCGATTAGTTGGAAAACTATGCATATATTTAATTATGCTACAAGTTCGGAAAATGACTTATTTCAGGGATAGAATATTAATTACGGTCTTAAATTAGTAATGACTACAGAAGAGTTGTCTCCTCGGCATGGCATAGTGTCACGTAGGGTATGTCAAGGTAGGGACGTAGGGCCCACACATTCTTGATCTCGGGCATAGTGCGGTGATGTATTCAGCGCTACGCTCCATTTAGGTGTTTCTAATAAATTACTAATCCAAAATGTAAATTAATAATAATTTTATGAAAATCTTGTTTTGGTGCAACGTGCATACAAAAGATCGCCCTTTAGTGCAATTCTATTCTTTAATTATTATATTTATTTAATTAATAATAATTTTATGAATATCTGGTTTATAAGTGCAATGTTTACACAAAAAGTCATTATTTTCAGTGCAATTTTATTCTTTGATTATTACAAATATACAATTTGTCAAATACAAAAACTTCTCATATTTTGAAAATCTCCACCAGCATATGTTTTTCTTTGTTCTGCGTGGTGAATTCTTTCGATTGTCTGGGCTTCCAGATCCAGAGTCAAGACTATTTTATTTGTGGCCAAGCACTCAACGCGCTGGGCAGTAGTTTCCAATGGCAGTAGATTATTCCAGAAGTTTACCAATAATTAATATATTCTATACAAATCGTTTTGCATTTCCTGAAATAGATCTACAAATTCTTACCAAAGAGATATACGCTAGTCGATCTAGGATTAATTACACCAGAGGTAACGGAAAACATTTCGGTTCCGGATTACCCAGTTCCGAAAATAGCCGGATCCGAAACCTTAGAGAACCAGGTGCTCAGAACGAAGTATCCCGATTTCGGATTGTGAACCTTGACAAATAATAGTCCCTTAGATCAATAGTTTCGCGTTTCGGTCTTATCATTTATCACTATTGAAATAAATCATTATACGCAGGAAATGTTGTATTTACTCTAATATCATATTTCAATTATCTAAAACCTGTGTTAGCCAAAAGAAAAGCTGTGGTGGTCTAGTCGGCCGGTCCAGTTTTCTCGGCTTCCGTGGCTTAGTGGTCAGCGCAGCGCGCTACGAAGCCAGAGGTACCGGGTTCGAATGCCAGACATGGATGTTTGTGTTTGTGAAAATGACTAAACAGAGAATTTGTTAAAGTATGACATGTGTAAAACTGAGGAAAAAGTCAATAATGGTGTATACTACCGCTTAGAGGTATGTATACCCTTTGAAAAAAAGTCTAATGTGCGTGTCACGTGGGAGACCCGGGTTCTATTGATCTATGGTCGAAATTTTTTCGGCCTATTCCGACATTGTCTTCGCAAAGAGAGACTCTGGTGATCTGGATACCTGGTGGCAACACTGGTTAGGTGTAGGCGACCGGAGCGTGTTGCTGATCACATCACCCCCAAAATGGCCGAGATCAGGAATGTGCAGGCCCTACCCCCACATCCCCTAAATGTGCCTTCACGGCACGGTACTATATGCAGGAGGAACTTTACCTGCTAGCCAAAAGTGTTAGAAAATCCAATTACAAGAAAACAAATCAATCAATAACATTTGGATTCAACTACTGTCCATCTGTTCTCCGCCCAAGATTATTTTATTTTCTTGAAGTATTCCCGTGGCAATTTTCATGGGCACTTAGTGACATTTCTTCCTCCTGCCAGAAGCGCTTCCTCTCGCGGCTGCCTTTTAGACAGATTTCCACGAGTGGGAGGCGGGTGAGAGGAAGAAATGGGGGTGTGAATGGAGTATAGCCGTGGGGTCAAGTTCCAGGAATCATCTGGGAAATATCAGGTTACGCGTAAGCAGTGGGTCACTTTCCTTACTCTAATTTGTTTACGAAAACTTTTTCACCATGCGAAATGTATGTATCGCACCAAGTTTTTCAGAGGACGAATCACGTAATTCGGTGTTTATGCTAAAACCAGAAAAAGGTTGTCGAGAAAAGTAGAATGGGAGGGGGGGTTACCAAGGACGTATTTAGAGAGGGAGTCCAGGGAGTCGGACCCGCCAGAAAGACTTACTAAGTACTAGAATGAAACAACTAAGATTAAATAACGTAAATTTACTTGTTGTTTAATCAAGGTTTAATTATTTTCACCGAACTTGTTGGAAGGTAAGGATTATTTTGGGATCATACGATTTTGACAATACCAAAAGAGATTTATGCAAAATGTATAAATACTTATGTTAATTGCATAAAATATTACCAGGAACTTTATTTTTCGTCAAATGGATCTAACATCCTTTTTTGATAAATATTTTTTATCTACTTGACATTAATTTTCTTAACAGGGCAGTTGTTTCTTTTTCAAATATTGCAGAGCTTAACTATCCATAAGCTACATAATGAATACAAGCTGTTATAAAAATATAGTATTAGTTAATTTGAATATTTTAATTATTACTATTTTTATTAATTTAATATAATTATAATTATTTTTGTTTTAATTTATTATTATTTTTAGGAACTTATTTCAACCCCCTTCCCCCGAAATACATTTCTAGATACGTGCTCGGCCAGAACCTGGTTTCCAATGGTATGTGTCCGGATCCATTATTAACCGTGGTCTGGATCTGGTCATCCTTAGTTAATACTTGTGGTGATGATGATGTTCTTTTGGAACATTCCGAAAATTATAACGGAAAGGTGGCTTTTGTAAGAATAGTCAGAAGGTAGGTGATATGAGATTTACGACATTTTCCGAAAATGTCCGAAAAACGAGTCCGAAAAACAGGGAGGAAAGTAGTCGACAGCACGGCGAAAACACACTAATCTATTCTTAATTGTATTATCCCGTCTGTTACTTCCCACGTTTTAATAATGCATGACAATTTGTTTTAGTCTTTCTGCAAATTAAAAAGTATTTGTAATAACATTGGACTTACATAAACTAATAACAATTTGCGCAAGGAACAGCGAAAAATAAACCTACAAATTTAACAGAAAATCATATATTTCGACTGATTTATACAAAGCAGTGATCGGCTGAATACGTCATTCTTGACCTTCAAAGCAGAAATGATCCCAATATAATCCTAAACACAAACAGCTAAAATAATATTTTTTTCATTATTTAATTTTAGTACTTGATAAATCTTTCGTGGGGGTCCGGACCCACTGGACCCCCCCTAAATACGTCCTTGACAGGTAAGTCAAACGCTTTCCTAGATAAAATGGACTATGCTCTTTCTTTTTACCTCCCATCGCATGTCAACCTCTCCAGATTAATTGCAACCAGTGGCGAACATTCCCTTCGGAAGAGAGAGCTACAAAACACCCGCCCACCCCTTTCTATTCCAAGTATACATGTATGTATCTTCCTTTTTCACACTCGCTATTTTGACAAAAAATGTTCAAAATGTTGGCCTCCCACCACTTGATTAGGTATATGGAGTGTTCGTCTTGATCGCAACAGTCGTAATAAATGGTGATGGTGAATTAAAGAATTAGATGAGGGACGAACACATAGAATCAAATCCCAGGATTTCTCAATTTTCATCCTGTTACACGTTCCATCAAGGAATTCAGTTTTATTGTAAATATTCTGTTCTTTAATTGCTGGGAATTCTTGCGGTGACTGTATATGCTCAGAATGAATTTAGTATAATTGTAATTCTGATACGTGATTGCACCATGCCATATTCTTAAAATGCTACAATTATAATAAATAAAAGTTTAAAAATGTTCACTTACCTGTGGGTTTGACAATATGCCCGAAGTACAGAAGCTTGTCGGGATTTCTTTCTCGGGAGCCGAGAGTAGCACCGTTTCCTCTTTCTGCTGATATCGTCGCCACATTTCATTTTACAAATCTTCGACAGACACTGCTTTCCGAAACACTTGTCTCAAAGGAAGATCACACACATTTGAACTGACACGAGGTGAAAGAACGCAGTGGACCATGCCGTGAAATATGATCGCTCAACAGGACAGCGCATCTGGTATGGCCTCTAGGCCTAAACTATTTTTGGCGTGAATGACCGGCCGGGAATAAATGGTAGATGTCAATCTTTCCAAGAGAAAAAGCTCGGATTATCCTCATAAATTGTAGTATCAAATGAAAATATCGGTAGCAGTTGCTATATTGAGAGCGGCATGTTTGTCATGAACGTGGAAGACTAGGAAAGTGTTACATGGAATCTCGGTACATATCATAGTCACACGGAAAATCAGACCGAAGAGCGATCAATAGAGGGAAATCGTGATGAAAAGATTAGTATTAAAAGGGCTTCCAATTTGCATTTCAATACTAGATCTTTTCATCACAACTGCAGAACTATTATACCTATGCAGAATTAATCACTACGAAAATCTGTTTCAAATTTAAATCCTTCGAAATCATTCTTGCTACTTGTAATCAAATTCTACTATTCTTGAACCATATGACCTTTTCTACTACAATCTAATAGTGTGTTTCTGTCGTACACATATATTTAAGGTTCAAAGAGAAAATTGATAGCTGGGGGTGTTGGTTGTGCCTTACGATAGCTGGTGCTATGTTTTAGCATAGGGACAACCGGACAGACATAACCCTGGCCATAACGGTTAGATACGTTACGTACATCGCTGTTATATATGTATTTCATGCGCAATAGGACATTCTGCTTGTCTTGGCAGGACAGAAAGCGCAATAAAAACAAATGGCGAGTAAAAATCATGTTGTACGACAGTTTGTTCGGACATAGTGAGATGTGTAAGAAGATTTAAATGTACGTACTCCAGATTAGCTACTCGACGGAAGAACAGTGCTTCACGGAAAAACAACAACATGAAAACCCAATTTTACATCTTCTGAGAGAAGAAAATCTCGTAAATAATGATATTTCCTCGGGGTATATTGTATAATGCCTTACGTAATAAATAGAATTGTCGTATTCGTAGATAAACGTATTCTTCCATAGACATGGACTAGGGCAAAAAAACTTCCAGGGGGTGAAAAATGAAGGTTACCAGTACGTCCTGAAGCATGAAACATATTTACGGATCATTTTGATTTCTTGTTATTTCGCATCGCTTTTAATCCAGTTTTGGCTAATCGTTAAAATGAGGATGAGTGATGATATTGTGAAATTGATGAAGGCACAATCACAAAGAACATCCATGCTCAGGCCGGGATTCGAACCCAGGACCCATGGCTTCGTAGAGCGCTGTGCCAACCACTCCGCCACGGTTGCAGGCCAATAACAGAAATATAAGTTAACACAGACATGCAGATACATAATACATAACACACTTATGGAGGTGCATGTATGTATGTGTATAAATACAATTTTCGTATTTTATTTTCCACTTTACTGCTATTGTGTGATTATGCATACACGCGTATGTAATATTATTGTTAGTACGATATTTGGGGCATGAAAATCTGCTTTTAAACAAATTTTTCAGTGTTCCTCTTTTGAGAGTATTTTTTTTAATTTAGTAAAACTATTTAGGTTTTGGCCTAAAGTTGGAATGTGTAACGAAACCATGCTTATGCCATTTCTATTTAAATGCTTTGAGAAGGTAACACTGTTAATTCAAGCTAAACGTTATATTTTATGTGACTCAGATGTTTTACACTCTTGCGACCATGAAACATTGATTTAATTGCATTTTATGCATAGTAAAGCTAATCGGGACTGGGCCAGAACTACTATGTGTCTCCACCGGTTATTAAACCAGGGACGCCTTGATTACAAGGCGATGAAGCTAACAATGTGCCATCGGGGAGAATCCTCCACCACGGAACAAAACAATATATTGGTCGTTGTTGAAATATTTTTGAAATTGATTTAGCGCAATTGATCTGTATTCTTGGCATCTGAGATTTTGGGGAATATGCCGCCGCCCGCAGCCCCTCCTTGCCGGAAGCACTGTTTGCAGCACAGTAATTTCATATTCCACACTAAACGAATATACACTATCTGCGATTATTCTGTTTCTATTCATCAAACGTTTGCTCCGAAACTTCCCGTCCACAATTTAGAAAAAGAAATACCAAGAATGATCTTGAGGGGTCTTTCCCCTGTTACATATACCCGAAACCGGTTGCATGCAGGTCGAGTGCATCTGGGTTTTATTCTCTTGGGTCTCCCCTTCCTCCCGGATTATTAGGCGCTTCGCACGTGAGGGGATAATGACGCAGACCGCCCCATCTAAATTCTTCGTGAGGAATATTTTTCCTTTCACTATCATAAAATTCAATATATTTTTCTAAAATATATGTATAAAAAGGACATCGTTGTGCAATGTGTACGATGGAGCGGAGAGGAACATACTTGATTAGTAATTAATTCAACTCACTATAATTGGTTCCAAGATGAAGAAAAGGAATAATTTTGAGAAGGGGCAGATCAAGTAAATTATTCAGTAAATCTTAAAAAATGACTTTCAGTAATAGGAGAGTGTCGCAATAATATACTTTATGGGAATTATGGTATGATCTAAGGGAGGGGACGCGCTATTGGTCATGGAGGGGGTGGGAGACTGATCTATACAATTGTTAGAAGTTCATTATACAGATATTCATGAACTACTTAACCTGCGCTTTATTTTTGCCGAAATATTCTTGAAATGGACATTGTGTAATTTATTTCTCTTCTTGACATCTGAGATACTGGGGAATATGCTGCCCTCAACCCCTCCTTGGGAACAGCAATGCTTTACAGCATACTTTCGCCATCCCGGTACTTCGAGAAATTTCATACTCCAGACTAAGTGAATATATATCTGTGCTGATTCTATTCGCATTCCTGAACACTTCCTTTTGTCCATTTTCAAGTTAGCCCTATAATTTCAAAAATACTCAGTTAAATCTTCCGAGAGCTTTCCTCCCCGGATATTTATACCTGAAGCAGATTTCTACAGCTCGAAAACATCTGGTGAGTTATCCTCGGGCCTCCCTCTCTTCTCCTCCCGCCTCATTAGACGTGAACGAGGGTCCGTGAAGAGCCAGGCGACTGGGCTCTGCAGGGTTGCTGTGTCAAGAAAAGTGAAAATAGAGTAAAATGAATTAATTAATTTTCGGGACGTTGATGCAAAAAATGAAAATATTAATCAGTGGGTCTCTAGAAACATCCTTTCTCAGTGTTCAATCAAAATTTGGAAAATTTTTGTCGACTGGTTCTCGAGATAATCGTGACCAAAATACCGAAAACATAACATAAGCTTACATACAAAATGCTCAGACCTTCGCCGGGGTAGGAGATCGCCGTAAGTGGAAAATATTTTATCAAACAGCAATTTGGAATATGGCAGTTTTAAATATAATTGAATACAGATGAACATGATTAGTGGATATCGGTTAACTTTGAAAGGACGATCTGTGTAATGGTAGCATTAAACATAACATTAAAAAAGAACTCAAATGAAACGAATTAACCAAAATGAGTAATTAGAATCTTAGATTAAACTTAAATATATTAAGAATGCTACCAGTAAACAGATGATGACTTCCGAAGATCGATTCCACCAGTTCAAGGTTGAACTGCAAGATGTGAACCCAACCGCTGTCAGAGTAAGAGAGAGAGAGAGAGAGAGAGAGAGAGAGAGAGAGAGAGAGAGAGAGAGAGAGAGAGAGAGAGAGAGAGAGAGAGAGAGAGAGAGAGAGAGAGAGCTCCGCATGCCACGTGAGAGCCTTCCTTACCTAGCTCAGTTTTCCCCATGCATTTTTTTCTTTAAGAAAAACCCACTTCTAAAAAACACCAAAAAAAACCCACTCAGAATGTGAGTTTTTTCAGAAAATTTTGTAAATTATTGCTTTAAATAATTGTGAGGTTCTAGAATTGTCAACAGTTTGAGAAAACTTGTAAAATAAAGGCTCAGTCAAGCTTATAATACTAAAAATAATTAATGTGGTACAAGTCACAGTGGGTATATTCAGGATATGTTTCTCAAATCATGCTAGAAATTGACTTTTAACAGAAATAATACAAACATATATCCAAGGAACAAAAATCAAAAGGGTCAGAAATATTTACATAAACCATTGGACGAACAAAGCTTATAATTTTAAAATGTCGTAGCACTTTAGACATCAATCATTTCCCTATGTGGGCAATCCACAGTTTTACCTGTGAAGATCAACTTTTACAATAACTTTTTCCATGTATATATACTAAGGAGAATTGAGTACATTTTATTGATATGTTATGAAGGTAGAATAAAGTTAATTGTGGTATAATTAAATCAAACACTTTTCAAACGATTAATTTTATTTCTCAAAATTTAGTATGTGTGCAAATGTTATGTTTTCTTTCCTATGACTTGCCCTGGTCCCTCCCGTTTAGTGCATTGATTGAACGTAATAGGTTGCTTGCCCATATAGGATAAATGTTACATCCAAGAAGTTGAGCAGTCTCATAATCTACCACAATTTCACTTTTTTCTTAAAAATAGGAGGTGTGGGGTACTCAAGTAAATACAATCCATATATATATACTTTCATATTTTGACATTTTTAAACCTTTTTATATACTACAATTTCAAGCTTTGTGCATAAAACTTTCAGATGCTCTGTGACATTATTTGGCCTGTAAATTGACAATACAATTATCGAAACATAATGCACGATATAGGAGGATGGGCAAAGAGAAGCAAGTCACCTATTTTCTGCAGCTACAAAACTTGACAGACTGCAATGGTAATACATGTAAGTGAAATCGGCCAATGTGTTTCAAGATGGTGAATGAAAAGCTGATTTTCCTCATGTTGCATGCACGCTCTATACCATCCTCTCCTTTCCGCCAAAACTGTCTACAATGAACATTCATAGTATTAATTAACTAAACTCAGTCATTGTAGATAATTCGTTGGTCTGTAATTTTGCAGTATTTTTTTAAAGAAAATAAAACAAATGAGAACATTTTTTTCTCATTTTTTGATGCATTTCATTTTTCAAATGTTTCTATGTAATTTTTCAATGCTGATTTCAAGTATGAAACTGGTTTCCCCCTAAATGCCATGGTTATAATGCAACTTAAAACTTTTACTTTTGCGAAAAAGGACACCCATTGGTATTTACATTGGGGATAGGTGGACGACGACGATTAGATTTACCCTAACCATGTATTAAAACATCTTTGATTCATTCATTTAGTGTATTTTAAGTCCACTTTATGTGTAGAACGACTAATTTGGACCGAACCAGCATATTAAAGTGGGATCCGACCATTATGTGCCTCCACTGGGTATCGAACACAGGACCCCTGGATGTCAAGGTGACAACGTTCCTACTACGTCATCTGTGAGGCCCTATAACTTTCTCTTCTCGCTTTTGCTTGTCGGATCATGGCTTCTTCACTTATACATATGAAGGCAGTTGAGTTGTTAACATCCAGGCTGTGAAGAAAAAAATCACACTGCAGTGAGAAGAAAAAGTGTCATATTTCCGAAAGTGAGAACATATTTCTGTGGACTTCGTTTCAGAAGACAAGGACTGTGTTTACTGCCACGACAGTAGTGTATTTGGTACTATTATAAGGACAACAAATGAAGAGCCATATGATTAAACAATCCCGATTTGGCTACACTTAAAACTATGTCAAGATGCCCATATGCCCCAATTGCTCAGGTGTGCTATGCTGTCAATCCCAAGAATCTTGAATCCTATTGTACAAATGAAGAACCCTCAACAGACATATTTGGCTACACTTAAAACTAAGCCAAGTACCCATATGATCTTATTGCTTACAGTGTGCTGCTCTGTCAAAATCCCAAGAATCCTGAATTCTAGTGTACAAATGAAGAAGCCTCAACAGATTGATTTGGCCATGTGTACAAAAGCTGAATCTCTCAGTCTGTTGTCTGTAATCCTGCTAAAGATATAGTATTCTTGATATTGTTATGGCTACATTTAAAACTAAGCCCAAAATTCTCATAAGAGCTTTTGCTTACACAGTAGTATAATGTAATATATGCTTAAATACTTGTTACCTGGAATATGCTCAATATTTTAATTGGACACCAGCCTCAACTTGCATATCTAGTACTAAGACAATGTAATATGCAGAGGCCTTCTAGAATTGCTCTGTGACTCTCTCATTTCTTACATCATAAACATACGATTTTTCACCTATAAGAATAACATTACATATGGTGTCATCAGGGAGTGTATCGTGGAATTCACAGATAATTTTAATGTTTGTCCTGTCATTAACCACAACCTGTTTCCTTTTTGAAGTGTTCATGACAAACATGGGTCTCTGTGCTTTGAATTCATCTGGTGTGTAATACATGTCAGTATTGCCAGTAGTGACCCTTTTGTATGCTGTAAATGCCTCGTATAATTTAAGAAAATCATCCTTGGACATGTTTAAATTATAATTTTCTCTAGGAAACACCTCATTTCTGCCATTTTTAAGATATATGTTCTTGATGTTGCAGTTATCAAATTTACTTGAATTTTTTTCCTGATTATTGTGTCTTCCAGTTTGAAACAATACCACCACAAAATCTGGCATGTCATATTGTATACTGGAGAATGAATTTGTAGCATCAAACTCATAATAGCTACCAGTGGCAGGCTTCTGCACACATTGATATCTATAAAATTGTAAAGGCACCTGTGGATTTTTTAGGATATCTGCTTTGTATTTAACTACTGGCATTCTTAGCTCCATAGTCTGAATAAGGCACTTGCCCTCATCAGGTAGGGTATTAGGCAGAGCTTCCCCTGTAGAGTTTAATGTACTGTACCTTATCAAAGCATTATTATCATTGGCAGCTCTTCTAAATACGATTCTTAAACCACCCTTCCACATAATAGCTTTGTAATCTGAGAAGAATCCTGGCAACAGGCGCATAGGAAACAATACTGTGTGGCTCTTAGATATAATTTTATCACCAGCCTCAAATCCACCTATTTTGTAGTATGATGCCTCGGTTTTGGATAATTTTAGTGTGGCCAAAGCTGTAGAGGTAATGTCAGGGTAATCTACTCTGTTTATAACAACACCATGTTTTCTGATCTCAATTTCAGAGAACAGATGTGGTACAAAATTGTCTACCAATCTTATATTTGAATTTGCAGGATAATCTGTACCATCGAGCTTGACAACATCAAATTTGATACATAGATCTGCTCTGTGGGGGTGTATAAAGCCATCCCCTACATCAAGATCAACCTCAATCTCTGTGTTGGGTTGATTTAAATTTGCAAAGGTCCTCCTGTTTGGGGGGAATGATTGTAGCTCATAACTCTCAATATTTTCCATTTTTTTTGTACGTATTTTTATTTAAATATTAATCTCTATGATAGCAGTTGTTGTGGCTCCAGCAAAATCAACTAATTCTTGTTTTTCATTAGTGACCATCAACTCAATGTAATCTATTCTATTATGGCACACAGGAAAATATAATGTTGGTGATGGAGTGTAGATGATCGGTTCCATAAATTCAGAGTTAGGTTCGAATGTTGCAATGATGCCAGTTTGTTTGTGAGTGCCTATGCCATTTGATTTGGTGATCATACCCTCGGCCACATTACAGTGAATATTTAGAGTTTCTATGGCTAAGAATTTAGGTATATTAATAGCAGTGCGTTTGATGGCTGGTTCAAGTTTTGTGTTGTTCTCAAATCCTAACAGCTCTCCTATAGTACCCAGATCCACTGTTTCTGTAGCAGACACAATCTCTAGTCTGTGAGTGACAGAATTTTGAGTTAACACTCTACCTCTAGGTAACTGAGCAATTAGAGTAGATAGATTATATTGCCCTGGAGTGATGACAATGTTTTGGTCACCAACTGCAATCTTGTTGTTGTGGTGTGTAATATTGGGGATCAAGTACATGCCATAAAATGCTCTGAGAGCTATTGTTTTGGGATACACAATATCATCATGTAATTTAAGTTTCAATATTGAATTTTGGCTGGTGAGATGGAATACTCCCATGATGCTTCAGATACCACAGGGCCTTTTGAAAATCTTCAATTGATGGTTTATTTATTTGAGACATATATCTAAGAACAGATAAACACAAATGTCCACAATTAACATCTTTGAAATTTTGAGCACGGGCATTATTGTAATAAAGATTAGTTGATCTTAGATATTTTACACTCTTTGTTGAGTGGTTGTTCTGGTAAAGAATCAGACATGTACACACCTCTAAAATTTTTGATGCCCAGTGGCTTGATTAAAGCTTCAATATCTTGGTTTGTAAGCGGCTCTTGTTTTTTTTAAACTTATTAATGGCTCTCTTAACACCTCTGCCTTTTTTTCCATAGCTAGATTATGGCGCTTCATTTCATCTAATTCTGCCTTATTCTTTTTGGCATCTATTACTGTTTTTGCTATAGCAGCTGATCCCCCAGACAAGCTCCCAACAGCACCAAGTGCTGCTAAGATGGCCAGGATAGTAAATATGAAGCCACCCACATGTGATTTTTTCCTAGATTGCTGATTTTTTTTTAATTGAGGGGTACTAAGTAATAATTTCATACCAACGCCCTTGGCAAGACAAGAGATTTTTTTCTTTCGCTGCTTTTTGGTTAAAAGACTATTTTCAACAACTGCCAATTTTGAATTTTGAGCAATAAGATCATGGACTTGTCTTCTGATATCCTCAAACAGGGCATGCAGTTCATTAATATGTTGATTAGTTGGTAGAGTGGCCACTGTCTGAGTAAGTTGTTTGATCTCTGTCTGGATATTCTTGATATCTTCTGATTTCAATATGCGATTCACAGCTCTCTTAATATTTTTAAGTTCCTGTGATGTAGGCAGGTTTGATACAGTATTCTGCAAAGACTCAAGTGCCAATTTCACATTATTTAATTCAGAAGCATCAGCCACACTTTGCATAGCATCTTGAAGCAGGGTTATGTCTGCCTGAGTAGGTGTTGATTGTTGTAAAATTTCAAGCTTTGTTTGGATATCATCGATCAAGTGATGAAAATGAGATAGCTCAGATTCAGTGTTGAGGTTTTCAAATTTGGTGATCTGTTGCTGAACACTGACAAGGGTGTCTACAATTCCAGGCAGGCGAGATTCTAGAGTTTCTTGTACATTTGTCAGATCACTTTGCACTGCTGCTATGGTACCCTCAAGATGGCTTATGGTACTCTGAATTTTACCAAAATCTTCATATGTTTCAAGTTGCAGCTTAATGTTGGCAACACTACGAGTTATAGCACTCAGAGCATCAGAAGATGGCAAGTTGTTCATAACATTTTCAAGTGTCGCAATTATTTCTTTAACCTCGGCTATGGCATTGTTCAAGGGGTCCAGATTAGGTATCTGTAATGATTGAATCTGTTCTTTTAGAGTGGAAATTACTAGATCAAAATCTTCTTGTGATTTTATGCTTTTGACAATTGTTTGGAGATGTGCCTGGACATGATTAATCTGCTCTTCCAATTGTTGTTTCAATTGCTCAGAGTTGGTAGCCTGAGTCTTAAATTTGGCTTGAAGAGCTGCTACAGCCTCCTCTAAATTTTGAAAATTATCTAATGTTGCCAAGTCAGTATATTTTTGAAGCAGCAATTTGAGTTCTGAGTCAATTTTAAGAAGAGGGTCCATGCATTGTGATTGTAAATTTGTAATCTCTAGTTGAAGACTGGCATTCAATGTGGTTTGTAAAGCTTGTAAATCACTTCTTAATTTTTTAACTCTGACATCAAGCATCAGAATCTCATCACTGTGATCTTCATGCCTTTTATGGCCAAATATATCATTAGGCATTTTTGTTTTAGTGGTTATTTATTATAAAATATCTAATTCTTAATTCTATAAAGAAGGTATAAGCTTGTCATAGGATCCTGGGACCTCAATATATAAACAATCACTAGCAGAAACAGTATATACAGTGCCAGAAATCATGTTTGAGTGCTTTATTCTATAAATATTTCTCCCTATTGAAACCTTGACATTACCCTCGGGAGTTGTAATAAATTGTAATTGACCACCTACAGGTAATTGATAATGATTTAAATTATTGTTAAATATGTAAAATGTTTTACCTGTTTCATCATCAACATCTGTAAGTATGCTGTTCAGATGAATAATTAACAAAGCACTTAGTTTAGATATTATAGATTGTATATCAGAAGGGGGTGTTGGTCTTGGCAGGTCCATACTAGCCTGTTTTTTAAACCCAAATAAGTTCATAGGCATGTTTATTTATTTCAAATCATGTTCTGTGTTTGGGCATTGTTTGCCACTTTTCAAATCACAATGACCCCATGGTAGAGTATTTATGCCACATGATAAAATGCATCTCTTATCATCATGTGGGTCCAGAGCCACTTTTCTTACAACATTTGTAGTCAACAAGTGATCCTCACTCTGAATTCTGCATTCTGATGTTCTTATTAAACTCTGGGTTTTGAGACAATTTTTGTAATCTTCAAATTCAAGCTCTTTGTCTACTGTATCTCTACCAATGCCCTTGGCGTTTTTGGCAACAGCACCACTACATGTTTCAAAGCTGTACATCTTGGCCTATAACCCAGCAAATGCCACAATAACATCACCAAGTGTCTCATCTTTTAACTTGCCAGGCACCTTTTTGTTGTGGGGCTGAATTTTTGAATGTTCACTGGTATCAAAATATTCAAGCAATGCAGGCTGGGACATATCTTGATAAACATCTTCTGTCTGAATATCAAGGATAAAACTATCTGTGTCCATGTACATCAGTTTTACACAATCACCATAAAAAGGCTTCAACACATTATGATAGAGCTCCAGCATGTGTAATTTGGCCAATTCTAATATCACAGCCCCTACATAAGTAGGCTTATCAAACTTAATCTTTGTTTTTTTCATGTTGAAAAGTGCCATATGCTCATCATAAATTCTTCTATAGTTGAAATTAGGCTTTGCAATCAATTTTTTGCTCCGGTTGGGGTCAGTAATTAATTTAACATCAGTATGTTTTCTGACATTTTCTATGGTTTTGCCATACACTGAATTGACCATCAATTTAAACAAGGTCTTACCAAATTGGCTCATTGCAGATGTTAGAAGCTCTGGGTTTGTATAAATATATGGCTTCAACCATCTTGAGTGCCTGAACCTCAAAACTTTGCCAACTTTGGTCAATTGAACACCATGGTTCATTAGGAACTGGAGGTTTTTGTAATATATGACATAACCCTTTTTTTTCTCTAGAGTCATCATTAGCTTATTTTGTTTGGAGCCAGGTGAACACTCAACCTCAGGAATTGGGGGCAGATCATAAAATGTGTTGTGTAAATCATCAGGAATTGTCAGATCAACTTCTAAGAACAGGCCATACTTACTGTCATCAAAATGCTGAAGATCTTCAATATCGAAATCTTCAACCCACACAACCCCTGCATATGGCAATTTATCCATCATAGCATAACCATACAGGCTGTTGGCATCTACATACAGTATATAATTTGATGGCAGTGCTGGATCATAATTAGGAATATACTTGTTATTTGCTCTGGCATATCTCTGAGAACATTGCACCATGCCTCCTCTTATACATTGCTCCATAAACAGATACATATCTTGATCTTGGATCAGATCCAATTTCATTTTAGTGTTTAAAAACATTGCAGACCATGCTAGGCCTGGAGCACTGTAGAAATACATTGGATCCAGCTTATAATTTTCCATCGATGATTTTCTAAATGCCTGAAGTATATCAGCTAAGAGAGTGACATAAAGTTTTAAATATGCCTTGTGATAATCACCAAATGTCTGGCATTTTAAATTGTTCCACATCAACTGAGCATGGTGATAATCTTCATCAGTAATTCCAGATGCCCTGAGTTTACTGTAGAACTCTTGTTGTGGTGGCAGAGAACACTCATTAAATTTAGAAAAATCTGTAACATAGTCATATGGGTATACACCCTTCCGCCTAATTAATTTCAGGTCCTGATTTGGAAACAAAGCACATGTGATTTTGAATTGATCATCAGATAATTGATTTGCCAGTGTAGCCAGGCTAGCCGATAAAATTCTGTATGAATCAAGAAATCTTAAGTGAATGGAAACACCATTAACTTTAATTATCTTACTAATAGCAATATATTTCTCATTATTTTCTGCTAAAATATTTAAATTCTGCTTGTCAAACCCTTTGTACCTGATGAAATGATGAAAATCATAATTGGATGCACCATGGCAAAATATCGGGACAAATTTTGGTCTCTGGATCTTAATATTACAGCTATTACACAGGGCCATTTTGAATTTACCATCTGTATGAGAATGGTGATGCACCTTGATATTTGTATCTGAAAATTCAGAATCACATACCGGGCATTTTTCTGCATTGTTGAAATCTTCAATCTGATCCTCTGTTAAAGGCAACATAGGTTTTGATTTTAATAAGATATTAGATGCTATGTTATGGCACTCATTTTCTATTCTATGTGCAAATTCTTTGATGGCATCTGGTCCCATGTATAAATATTCTTCACTAACAACACCATCCTGTACAACAACATAATAAAAACTAGAAGGCTCATGTAACTGGTATGATGTAATTGAAGATTCATCAGGATCTGGGCTGCATAATGCAAGGGGTTTGAGGTTTGATTCAAAATCACAGACTATATATGCTAGATGCTCCAACAAGGCTTCAAATTTTTTGAATTTGGCATTTTCACTTGGACTAGGCATCACCATATAAACAGGTTTATGGTTGCCATAGTATTTTAGATGCTCAATTAACTTGTTTTTAGCAATTTCTGCATTCACTTCCCGAAGCCCATTCACCATTTTTCTACCATCAAATACAGTCAAACATCTTCTGCACAACTTGAATATTGTATTGGATTTGCCTTGTTGTTTTCTGACTAAAGCTTCAAGACTGTGTATCAGAGTGTAATGGTATGTGTCATCCCCTTCAATTAAGAGCAGATCAATCGGGACAGTAGAATCATAATCAAGTGTACTGATTCTGAGAGATGCTATCAAGCAATTGCCACGGCCAGTAGAACAAATAAATACATTAATAGATAATTGTTTACCATTGATATCCTTGGCCTTTTTTTCAAATTTATCAACATTCTGAACAGACTTTGGATATTCTAAGCCCTCCATAGCATCATCAAATTGTGTTAATGCTGTTTATAATAAGTTATTCTCTCAGGATGCCTTAAAACTGGAAACAAAGCAGCTAAAATACACCACAAAAAGCATTTCTCATCATTATTTTCTATGTTAAGCACGGCTCTTTTGTTTTTAATATTGGCAGGTAATGGCAGATATGTAGATCCTTGTAATGGGCTGAATTCAGAAATATTAACATAGAGCTTGTGTGGAGATCCGCATAGGCTCCATCCTGACTCTTTTGCTGCAAATTCAGAGTGTTTAACATTCAATTGCTCTATGAAACTGCTTATTATTTTGTCTAAATTTGCATTTGAATATACAGCTACAGTTTCTGTTATATGGGGCTCTGTAAATTTTGTGCCATTTGGTTTCTTATATTGTGTAAACAATTTGAGGGACAGCTTATAAGAGTCATTTTGTGAGTAGTTCCAAAAAGACAGTTCACGGACCGAAAGTGAGGCTCGGTGAGGCTCGCCTTAATGGACTTGTCTCGTAAGGCAATGAGCCTCATTTTCTGGCATTGTTGCCAGCTGCTTACTCGAAAAAATCACCAAGTTTTTTTTTTGGGTCTAACGTAGCCTCAAGCAAGGAGTTGGCAATTTTGCTTGAGACACGCCTTAATAGATTTTTCTCGTAAGGCATCAACTCTATTTTCTTGCAGTGTTGCTAATATTTTACTCGAAAAAATCACCAAGGTTTTTTTTTGGGGGGGGTAAACCTAGCCTAAAGCAAGGAGCTGGCAATCTTGCTTGAGGCTTGGTTTACAGTGCATAAAGCAATTTTTGCCAACCTACTGGTACTTTTACCATGGCTTTTTACAAAAAAAAAAGAGAGAGGGAAGAGAGAGGGAAGAGTTAAACAACCGACAGCTGCCAACACCCACTCTAACCTAACGTAACCTAACCTAACCTAACCTAACCTAACCTAACCTAACCTAACCTAACCTACTCTAACCTAACCTAACCTAACCTAACCTACTCTAACCTAACCTAACCTAACCTAACCTAACCTAACCTAACCTAAAGCAAGGAGCTGGCAATCTTGCTTGAGGCTTGGTTTACAGTGCATAAAGCAATTTGCCAACCTACTAGTACTTTTGCCATGATTTTTTACAAAAAAAAGAGAGAGGAGAGAGAGAGAGGGAAGAGTTAAACAACCGACAGCTGCCAACACCCACCCTAACCTAACCTAACCTAACCTAACCTAACCTAACCCACCCTAACCTAACCTAACCTAACCTAACCTAACCTAACCTAAAGCAAGGAGCTGGCAATCTTGCTTGAGGCTTGTCTTACAGTGCATAAAGCAAGGAGCTGACAATCTTGCTTGAGGCTTGGTTTACAGTGCATAAAGCAAAGTTGCCAACCTACTGGTATTTTTGCCATGGCTTTTTACAAAAAAAAAGAGAGGAGAGAGAGAGAGAGGGGAGAGTTAAACAACCGACGGCCCACCTACAGTTTTTTTGTCTAACCCAACCTAAAGCAAGAAGCTGGCAATTTTGCTTGAGGCTTGCGTTACAGTACATAAAGCAATTTTTGCCAACCTATACATACTAAACAAGAAGATAGGTTAGGTTAGGTTAGGTTAGGTTAGGTTAGGCAACAAATATATATACTGCCGTAAAAGAGATGGATGGGTGGATGGTAATATAGTATGTGTGTGCGTGTGTGCGTATAATATGTAGCATTATTAACTTGAGTGTGTTGGCAATTTACTTGCAACTAAAAAAATAGAGATGCCAATTTTGCTGTAAGATGAAAAGAGAGAGATTTATGGCCGGCAACAGTGGTGGGCGATGTCCTCTTATTGTAAATTTTTTCCAAGTTCCAAAAAAAGAGAGAGGCCAATGTTTATATATTGTGACTTTTGTAAACTTCTCTCGGGGAAACGATGTGCCACACACGAGCGCGCGCTTATGTATTGTGACGCAAACAAACAAACAAAATAATAATTGTTGTTTTTTAGGATACCTGGCCCCTAACCCGCCAGGGTGCGTGGTGCCCAACCCAAAAAGGTTCTAACGGCTGCGGTTATAGATTACCGCACCTCTGTAGAGTTTCACATGTTTTTTTTTTCCCCCAAACTTCCATGAAACCCTACAGAGGACCTCCGTAATGCATGCAACGTGTACTAACGACTCTAGTGTTATTTGATGTTGTGATATTTTTGGATATAGAGTTTTATTGTGAGATATAGATAAAAATAATTATGTTCATTATAATATTTTCTTGATGAAGATGGAGAATATATGTGTGTGTTACAAATAAAGTTGCATGCTTTTTTTCTAGTGTGTGTGTATGTGTTTTTGATGTTTCGACAGCATCTGAAACGATAAAAAGAAATTTTATTGTTAATTTTCACGTGTAAAAAACAACAACAAATTTTTTTGTGCAAATTTTGTGATTGTCTCGTGCTATAGTGCAAAAAGATATTGTAACTGATAACTAACGAAATTGACATTTGTAACTGATCTGAACTAGTGAAATTCGTATTGTGCCATTGTAACTGATTGTGCTAGTCCAAAAAATTTCTTATTTGTGCAAGAAAAGATGTTAAAAAACTTGTTAAAACTGCTCTGTGACCCTCTCGTTCTTCACGTCGTAGGCGAAGGACTTCTCTGCAATCAGGATGACACTGCATAGGGTATCCTCGGGCAAGGCATCGTGGAACTCGCAGACGACCTTGATGTTGGTTCGATCGTTGACCACAACCTTCTTTCTCTTAGATGTGTTGATGACGGTCATGGGTCTCCGTGCTTTGAATTCGCTGGGCGTGTAGTACATGTCCACGCTTCCCTCGGTCACGCGTTTGTAAGCCGAGAACGCTTCGTAAAGTTTGAGGTAATCGTTTTTGGTCACGTCGAGGTTGTAATTCTCGCGCGGGAACACTTCGTTGCGTCCGTTCTTCAGATAAACGTTCTTGATCTTGCAGTCGTCGAACTTGCTGGAATCTTTTTCCTGATTCTTGTCTCCCGGTCTGAAAGAGCACTACGACGAAATCTGGCATGTCGAACTGTATGTTGTTGAACTGCGTCGTCACGTCGAATTCCATGTGACTTCCCGACGCCATTTTCTGCACGCACTGGTAACCGTGAAAGTGAATCGGCACCTGCGGACTTTTCAAGATCTCCGCTTTGTACTTGAGGGCGTAGTTTGTTTCGTATTCCACCACCGGCATTCTCAATTCCATGCTCCGGATGACGCATTTCGCTGCTTCGGGTAAAGTGTTGGCTATCGGCGTGGTGCCGTCCGGACCCAAAGTAGCGTATCGCATCAGTGCGTCGTTGTCGTTGGCCGCTCTTCGAAACGTGATCCTCAGTCCTCCCTTCCACATGATCTCCTTGTAGTCCGAGAAGAAACCAGGTAGCAGACGCATGGGAAAGAGCACCGTGTGACTTCTCGACGATATTTTGGTCCCGGCTTCGAATCCCCCGGCCTGATAGTATGCTGCGTCTGTTTTGGATAATTTCAACGTTCCCACCGCCGTCGACGTGATGCCTGGATAATCTATTCTGTCGATGACGGTGTTGTGTTTCCTCACCTCCACCTGCGAGAACAGGTGAGGCACGAAGTTGTCCACGAGTATCAAGTTTGCTGCTGCGGGAAACGCGTCTCCGCTTTCCTTCTTCACCACGTCGAATTGAAGGTAGAGGTCCGCTCTGTGAGGATGAACGAACCCGTCGCCTACGTCCACGTCGTATTCGATCTCCCTGTTCGCCTCGTTCAGATTGGCGAACGTGCGACGGTTGGGAGGGAAAGATTGCAATTCGTAACTTTCGATTTGCTCCATTTTACATGTATGGTTATTTATTATATGTTGATCTCCACGATGGCCGTCGTAGTGGCACCTGCGAAATCCACCACGTCTCCTTTCTCGTTCGTCACCACCAACTCTATGTCGTCTATGCGGTTGCGGCATACTGGAAAATAGATCGGCGAAGAGGGCGTGTAGATGATCGGTTCCATGAACTCGGAACTTGGTTTGAAAGTGGCTATGATTCCCGTCTGCTTGTGACTTCCTAACAATCCGTCCGAGGATTTCATGATCATACCTTCGGCCACGTTACAGTGTACGTTCAGAGTCTCTATGGCCACAACATTTAGGAATGTTGGTTGCCACGTGCTTGATGCCAGCTTCGAGTTTGGTGTTGTTCTCGAAACCTAAAAGTTCTCCCATGGTGCCCAGGTCCACGGTCTCCGTCGCGGATAGAATTTCCACTCTGTGCGTGACCGAATTTTGAGAAAGGTATGTGCCTTTGGGTAACTGAGCTTGCAAAGTGGAAAGATTGTATTGTCCTGGCGTGACGACGATGTGTTCGCTTCCGACGCTAATTTTGTTGTTGTGCTGCGTGACGTTAGGTATGAGGTACATGCTGTAGAATGCACGCAGAGCCACGGATTTAGGATAGACGATGTCGTCGTGCAGCGTGAGTTTCAAGATTGAAGATTCGCTCGTGAGATGGAACACGCCCATCCTAGTGATGCTGTTTGAGGTTCCACAATGCTTTCTGGAAATCCTCGATCGTAGGGTTATTTATTTTAGAGAGAAACGCGAGCGCGGAGAGGCAGAGATGACCGCAGTTCACGTCTCCGAAATTTTGAGTGCGTTCGTCGTTGTAGTATATAGAGGTTTTGTTCGTTTTCAGATAATAAATTAAATTTGTAGGTGGAACACCTCCGAAAGAATCGAAAACGAATGCTTTATCATCGTTTTTGTGGTAACATATCCAATGCGTGCCTGGATTTTCTTGACCGTCCAAGTTGACTACTCCGCATTCTCTTCTTTTAACGCTTGAAGGTAGCGAGTCGGACATGAAAACTCCTCTGAAGTGTTTGATTCGTAACGGTCCGATCAGAGATTCAATGTCTCGGTTGGTGAGTGCTTCTGTTTCTTTTTTTTAAACTTTCTCATCACGCCCTTTCCTCTTTCTTTCTCCATGGCCAGGTTGTGACGTTTTTGTTCTTCCAATTCCGCTTTGTTCTTCTTCGAGTCGATGACGGTTTTCGCGATGGCGGCACTTCCGCCGGCTAAACTTCCAACGGCCCCCAATGCTGCCAGGATGGCCGGGATGCTGAATATGAAACCTCCGACCTTTTGCTGTTTCCGCGAACGCTGCAATCTTTTCAATTGAGGTGTGCTGAGCAGCAATTTCATTCCGTGTCCTTTGCTCAAGCAAGAACGTTTCTTCTCGCGTTGTTTCTTGGTGAGTAACCCATCGAGAGCACCTAGATTTTTAAGATTGGAGTATGGTATCTGGAACACGACACCCTTGGGCTTCATGTTGATGCTCTATGTGTTATTTTCGCGGTATGTTATTTATATAAATATTCTGAGATTTTTTCTTGTGTAGTTTTTTACGGTATGTTATTTATATACCCCACCCCAATTTTTGTTTCGTGTTCATGGCGATGGTGGTACCCAGTGCGGCGACCCGTTCACCCAGCGATGCGTCTCTGCTCACGAACCTTTCGAAAGCTGCATGTTCCAATTTTTTGTCTGCTTCGTGACGTGCGTCCAGATCCGTCTGCGTGGTGTTGTAGGCGATGTCGTGATCTTTGCATGCGGCATCCAACGGATTCACACCCTTGTCTCCTCTCTCCAATCTTTTCTCGAGTTTGGTACCCGGTCCGCAGTACTGGTAGCCAGGTAGATGCATCTCGAAAGGTAATTTGTTGATGATGTCGTTCACGAGTCCCTTTCCTTCGGCCACGTTCCAAAATTTCGGAGGCAGCGTGTTGATGATTTTGATCAGGTAACCTATGCCCTTGTCGTCGTTCACGATGAAGTTGGAAAGTTTCGTGCTGATCATGTCCACGATGCCAACCTTCTCGTTGTAGAAATTACGGTTGCCTGCATTCTCTTCGCCGGCTATCACCAACAATCGGTCCACGAGTTTCCTAACGTCGTCCACCCAAACGAATTCTTTGGGTAGCGTGTTGTAGCGTTTGACGCCGCTGCCTGTTTTGACCTGGTTCCAAATCGGTTTGATGAGATTCCTGTACTTCTCGCCGCTGCTCGATTTCACTCTATTCTGCGAGGCGTCGTTGTTCTGGTACAAGGCATCCGTCATGATCAGAATTTCCTTGTAACTTTGGTAATCTTCGTCGGTGTAATCTTTCGGCTGCTTTTTGGCAACGAGTTCCCACAGTCCCACCGTACCCGGATACCTGTTCCAACTATCCTTGTCGCCTAAATTGACTTTAATGTCGTTGCCTTCGAAGGTCACCTACGATTTCCCAATCTTCCACACCACACCGCCGCCTTCGCTGGTTTCCATGCTGGGATACAATCCGAACACTTCATCCTTGTCGAATTTCCCCGTGCTCAGGTAGTCTCGTGCCAAAGGTCCCAACTCGATTTTATCCGAAGACGTGCTACCTATGGCTCGACGTCGTGCCGGTGCATCCTTCAGTTCGAACGGCGTCGAAGGAATGCTCGAAATGGGCGTGGGTACGGCGTAACTTTTAGCTGCGAGCGGTACGAGTTCATTAATCAAAATTTATTTTGTTCCGTGACATTTTTAATTTCTTTACCTAGACCGCTGATGGCATCGATCACAGGTTGATCCTGACGTTTCTTCTCTTCGTAGAATCCGCGATTCTCGGATTTCCAACCTTTGAAGCGTTTCGCGAGGTATTTTCGCAACATGAGATTTTCGACCTCGATTTTTCGTTTCGTCATAATGTTTATTTATACACGTCGTTTCTCACAACGTTGCAACGTTTAGAAAATCGTTGATTTTGTTTCTGTATTTTCCGTCGTTGGGTTTCCTCGTCATGTCGATCGTCACGAATCCGAAATCGTCACCGTTCCAGCAAGTAGAGCAGCAGCGTTCCGAAAATTGATTGTAGTTCATGTCTCTGCCTACGTAGTCATCGTACGCATGCTTGAGGTTGGTGTGATCTTGACGAAACAAACATATGAAATTGGCGTTGTCGCGCACTAACTGTTTTGGAATTTTGGAAAACGTTTGAGCTAGGTAAAAGCAATCCATTCCTTTGTGACGACCTTGCGTGAAAAAGTTGCGAATTTCATTTTGATTTTCCAGGATGGCGTCGTCGAACACAACAACTGAATTTTCACGACAATCGTCGAGTGGTTTTATTTCCGAGGCGAACGTTGCAATGTCCAGACCATCGTACAGTTTCATCAGTTGCTGGTATTTGGATTGCTCCAAACCTTTCGAGAACACGTACAGGTGCCTGTTCTTCCAATCTAACCAATTCGGTGCGAGGAGAAAATTGTCCACGAGCAGTGTCGTTTTCCCACACCCCGAAGGACCTACGATCAGACAGCGGATGCTGTCGGGAAGCAACTCGCCGTTCTTTTTCTTCGTTTGACTTTCCGGATCCGGTAGACGCTTCACCACGTTCCACGTACTCACAAGATCACTTCGTCCGCGTCGATCCAACTCTTTTCCGGAAGTCCCAGCCATTTGACAAACAGTTTGTCACCTTTCCTACGCAATACTTTCTCGATGAGGTACGTGTCGGGGTGTTTTGTTTTAGAGAGTTCCTCTTCGTAAAATCTTCCTTTCAAAATCTCGCCGCTACTATCTTTTATTATATACGTGTGTCGGTTTCCGGGCAAAACTCGAACCACCGTAAAGAGTTCCGTTCTCCAATTTTTTGTGAATCCCTTCTCGAAGGTACGTTTGAATTTGCTGATCCTCACCTGGTCTCCAATTTTGTATTTAGCTTTTTTTGTCGTGGGTGTGTACTTTGGACAGTAAACTGTAGAAATTAAACGCTGCTCGTCGGACTTGGTAACGTCGGCTGGCTTCATGCCTATCGTTCTGTGTACCGTATCATTATAGGTGTCGACGAGTTCCGGCAGGATGTCGACCCATTTGTAATTTCCCCGAAGCGTGAATCGTTTCCACATGTGTGTTTTCAAGGTTCGATTGAATCTTTCCACGATGCTGGCTTTGATGTGACTGAAAGTCGAATAATGTCGAACTTGTGTTTTTGAATAAACTTTTGGAATACGGCGTTGTAAAATTCTTTACCGTTGTCCGTTTGCAGAAACCGTGGTCGTCTGCCGCCGCTTTTGCGAAAAATTGTCTTGAATGCTTCCGTGACGCACGTTCCCGTTTTGGATTTCAAAGGCAGAGCCCATGCGAATTTCGAAAACGTGTCTATGACGGTGAGAAGATACTTGTTGCCCTTGTTCAATTTATGTATGTTTTTCAAATTGCCGCTGCTCATCTCCACGAGGTCGCTTTGCCAGAGGTCGTCGATGCCCTTGGTTACCACAGCCAAACGTTCGTAGTTGCGGCGTGCAGGTTTATGCAATTCTTCGACGATGGCTTGCCTAGACATTTTTTTGTTTAGAGATTACGTTTCAAGAGAAGCACAAGCGTGATGGGATTCAAAGAGGGCGGCACTTCGCTCGTGTTTTGAATGATCAGCTTATCGCCGGCACTCACGTCGAAAACGGTGAGATCTTCGTCTTCGTGTATTTCATATATGTTGCGCGTTTCGTTCCAACGTGCCAGAGGAATGTTTCCTGCTTTCTGGACACCACGATTCGATATCAAGGTCATGGTGGGAACGCTAGCTTTTCTGCCGTGAGACCAGTACGAAAATTCGTTTATCTGAATCGTGCCATCGAGGAGAAACTTGTAGTACGGATGATATGGATGTAACATGTACAGTTTGTTACCTTCGACGAACGTGGAGATTCTCTGTTGATTGGGTATGCTGTTGATTTCGATGGCTTGCAGAGAATGCAGTTTAGCGAATTTAGTGTCGACGCCGAGCAGATTACTGTGAACTTGTCCGAGTTTATTTTCGATGGGCAGCAAATGCTCGACTATGGTATCTGTTACGGCAGAAAACGACGGTTTGATTTTCACTTCCACGTTCAACTGCTTGTAGTTTTCGTTGAGTTCTTGCAACTTGGCACCGAAAGAGGCCAGCGTCGATTCCTGCGTGGATTCCAGCACTCCAACTTGATCTCTGATGTTGACGACGATGTTCTGAAGGTTCTCGACTTGATTCAATTTCGAGCTCTTCTCGGTAAGATCGTTCACGATGCTTCGCATCTCTGTAAACTGCGTGTGAAGGTCGGCTACGCTCTGGGAAGTGGGCAGCGTCGACACCAGCGAACTAATTTCGTCTCGAATCTGTTCCACGTTCGCCGTTTCCGTTTCCAGTCGTTTCAGCATTCGAGATATGTTTCTTTTCAAAGCGTGCAATTCTTTGGAGGTTGGGAGATTGGCCACTTTACTCTCGAGATCGCTCAACGAACTTTTGATGTCGCTCGAATCGGATAGTGCTGTCACCGCCGTTTTCAATTTTTCCAAATCTTCGCTCGAAGGCACGCTCGTCCGTAACAATTCCAAGTCACCCTGTATATTGTCCAGTACGTGATGAAAATGAGCGAGATTCGTTTCGACGTTCAAATTTTCTAAATATTCGATCTTCTGCTGAACCGTGCTCAACGTGTCTTGAATGCTCGTCAACGCTCTCGCTTCAGCGTGAATATTTTTAATTTCTTCGTTGATCAATTCCAGAGACGCCTGAAGCGTAGCGATGGTGGTTTGAATGTGTTCGAAATCTTGATAGGCCTCCAATTGAATTTTTATGTTCGCGACGCTTTTACCGATGACCTGCAGTTCGTCCGACGATGGTAGGTTCGTCATGGTATCTTCCAAAGTCTGCAACTTGGATTTAATTTCTTCCAACGTGCTGGTGAATTCTTCTTGTAATTTGGAAACAACAACGTGCAAGCGTTCTACATCAATATCGTTCACGACGGTTTGAAGTTCAGAGAAATTCTTTTCGATTGCGGAAGTTCGTTCTTCGATTTCGAGTTTCAATTTTTCCAAATCTTCATTTTTCGATTGAAATTGCTGTAATTTGGCCAAATCATTTTGAAGCGAATCCACGCTCAACTGTATATTTTGAACGCTGTCGTAAGAAGGTACGTCGACATAATTTTTTATGAGCGTTTTCAGTTCGGAATCGATTTTCAGAATGGGGTCGAGACATTGCGTTTGGAGCGTAGCGATTTCCGACTCTAAACTTTTGTTTAAGGTTTCCTGCAAAGCGATCAAATCGGTCCTCAACTTCTTAACTCGAATGTCCAACATGAGAATCTCTTCTGCATGGTCTACACGCTTGGTGTTGCCGAAAATGTCGTTAGGCATTTTTGGTTAACGGTTATTTATTATAGGATAAACGATTCGTAATTCTACAAAGAGAGGAATGAGTTTGTCGTAGTCTCCGAGGAGTTCCACGTACAGGTAATCTCCGGCAGACACATCGTACGTAATGTTAGAAAGCATCTTGTCGTGCTTGATTCGAAAAATGTTCTTGCCGGTAGAAATTTTGATTTCGCCTGCGTTTTCCGGATTCACGGTGATCCGAAGTTTCCCGTCGATCGGAATTTCGTAGAAATGTAAATTGTTATTAAAAACATAAAACATCTTGCCCACATCGTCATTCAGTTTCGTCCAAATGCTGTTGAGGTGAATGATCAACAGACCGTTGAGTTTAGGTAACACGGAAGGTAAGACTTCATGATCTGGTATGGTTTCCATAATGATCTGTTTTTTGAAACCGAACAAATTCATAGGCATGCTGGTTATTTAAGAATACGGTCAAAGTTTTTTGTAATGACAGTCAAAATGTTTTTTTGTTGTTTTGTTTTGTTTTTATGAATCTTCTGTTGAAGATGGACATATGTTGCAGGTTTTGCTTTCTGCTAAGCGATACTGCCCCAACGACAATACGTGAATACCACACTCGAGGATGCACTTCTTATTGTCATCAGGATTTAGCGCAATTTTTCTAACTTTGTTTGTGGTCAACACATGGTCTGGATGCGCTGTTCTGCTCTTAGAACCGGCGACCTGGTCTTGAGGCAATCGACGAAGTCCTCGAATGTGAGATGCTCCCGAACCACCTGTTTGCTGACACCCTTGGCCTTCTTGGTAACGCTGCCCTCGGCTTTGATGGCATAGGTTTTGGAGCAAAGACCGGCATTCTCGAGACATAAATCACCTTTCTTCTCGTCTTTGAGTTTGCCGACCACCATCTTGTTGAGAGCCCGGATGCCGAATCGGTTCGGCTGGGGAAAGTTTGAGGTGTCGAAGAGGTCAACCAAAGATGGAACCGTGGCCATATCCTTGTACGCGTCGGCTGTGCGAACGTGGTATATTAAACTGTCCGTGTCTATGTAGAGTAGGCTAATATTGTTGTTATAGTGCTGGCGTAGTATCCCATAATATATATGAAACATGTGCAGCTTGCTCAGGTCTAATACTGAGGCGCCGACATAAATTGGCTTGTTAAGCTTCACCTCGCTCTTCCTCATATGCACCAGAGCAAGCTGTTCGTTATAAATGGTCCTCGATTTGAATAACGGGTTTGCTACGAGCCTGCGGCATTGTGCTTTGTTTGATATTAGCCTCACATCTACACGATTCCGTACATTCTCCATGGTTTTCCCGAACACCGCATTGTTCATAAGCTTGAAGAAATCCTTATCAAGCTCGGACGTGGCTGCGGTGCGGTGTTTCGTGTTGACTTCAATATATGGACGCAACCACGGAGAATGCTCGAACTTGAGGATGCGGTGAACTGCGTGCACCGCGACCCCTTGCTGCATCAACCACCGGAGATTCTGGTAGTGTAGGACGTAATTCTTCTTGGGCTCGAAATCCATGATGAGCTTCTTCTGGTTGGAATCGGGTGGACACTTGAACTCGGGTGCAGGGGAGAGATCGTTGAACAAATCCTGCAGCTTCTCGGAGAACTCAAGGTCCACCTCGGCGAAGAACTCATGTTCTGAATCGTCGAAGCTTTCGATGTTGAAGTTGGAGGGGTCGGTCCACTCGAACCCTCTAAAGGAGAGTGGCTGCATCATGGAGTGTCCGTACAAGTTATTCACGTCCGTGTGCATGATGTAGCTGGACGGTTGTGAGGGGTCGTAGCCAGTAGCCATGTAATGGTTGTTGGCGCGCGCGTACCGTTGCGACACCTGGACCATGCCACCCCGGATGCTGCGTTCCACAAACAGCACCATGTCATAATCGGAAAGAAGCTCCAGCTCGATCTTCGTCACCAGAAACATGGCTGACCACGCCAGTCCGGGGAGACTATAGAAGTAGGCGGGGTCCAGCTGGTAGATCTTCATTGCGGTCGCACGGAACGTCTGGAACACGTCGGCGAGGAGCGTCACATCAAGTCTGAGGTATGCGTCGTGGTAGTCCTAGAGAGTTCGACAGCCCAGCTCGCGCCACATGGACTGGGCATGGTGATATTCTTCGTCGGTGATGTTCGAGCCTCGTAGCCGACTGTAGAACCTCGCCTGGGGAGGTAGCGACGTCTCCGTGAACTTGGAAGGGTCTGTGATGTATTCGTAGGGATAGACCCCCTTACGCTTGAAGAGGCCGGCGTCCAAGTTCGGAAAGTTTGCTGAGGTAATGAACATTTGCTCGTCGCTAAGCTTCCCTGCGAGAGCATCGAGGCTGGCCGGGAGGAACCTCAGGGAGTCGAGGAAGCGAAGCTCGACGGTAGAGTGTGATCCTGAAATTCGCACCCACTTGCTCAAGCTAATGTAACGCTCCTCGTTCTGCGCCAGGACGTTGATTCGCATGTCGTCGTACCCAAGATGCTTGACGAGGTGGTGGAAGTCGTATCCCGAGCCATTGTGAAAAAACACAGGGATAAATCGCGGGTCCCGGGCCATGAGGTTGCATCCGTTGCACCATGGACCAACATACCTACCGTTAAAGTGATCGTGGTGTTGGACTTTACGGTTGTTGGCGGTGTACTTCTTGACGCAGACAGGGCAAGCGATGGCCTCGTCGTGTCTACGTTGATCGTCGGGGGACAGTGGGAGCATAGACTGGGGGGCCCACAGTATCTTCCCTATCTCGTTGGCCTCGACAACCATCCTCTCGAGGAAGTGTTTGGCTGCATCGGGACCGCGATACACGTAGGGCTCGGGGGCGATGTGCTGGTCACGTCGCACCACAACGTATGCGAAACTGGATGCCTCGTGGAGTTGGTAAGGGGTGGTGGAGGAAACTTCGGGATCGGGATCGCAAGTGGACAGGGGTTTGAGGAAGGCCTCGAAATCCGCGATGATGATAGCAGGGTGCTCCACCATGGCACCGTGCATGCGGAAACGCTCCACGGTGCCAGGTTTGGGCAAGACTGCCACACCCGGCTCGTTGTTACTACAGTAGAACTTGTGGCGAGCGAGCTTCTCTGCAGCGATGTTGGGACCTCTGATGTGCTGATAATCCTGCTGTTTTTGATTGTCAAAAGTGAACAGACACCTTCGACAAACTTCTATGCTACCATCATGCTTGCTTTTTTGGCTCGACACCAACCGGGAGAGCGAGCGAATAAGGGTGTAGTGGTGATGAGTTTCGTCCTTGATGAGCAGAAGGTGAATTTCCAGCACACCATTGTCGTCTACGTCGCTCACCCGGATAGGGTACACCACATTTTTGTCAGTGAGGCCATAAACGTTGATAGCCAACCGCATACGAGCCTCGAACTTTTGAATGTCCCGGACCTCTACGGGATAGTCGACCCCAGCCATAGCAACTTCCAGCTCTGACTCGTAGGGTAGGTAGTGGTTAACGCGTTTTGGTTGGTTTTTCCAGTGGACAGGGTGCAAAGCTGCAAGCACACACCATACGAAGCACTTGGCGTAACTGTTCTGAATGTTCAGAACGGCCTTCTTTGCCGCGATGGAAGGTGGTAAGGGGACGTAGCTGGAGGCGGAGAGAGGCACGAACTTGCAAAGTTTGACGCACAGTTCGTGAGGCCCGCCACACAGCGAACCCCCCGAGCCCTCAGCTTCATGTTCTTCTTGTTTTGCCACCAGCTCATCGGCAAACTGGTTGTAGATGACCTCGAGGTTGTCGACATCCGCCAGATGCAGCGTCTTCGCCTTGGTGTTGTGGCAGAAGCTGTAAATTTCATCGGACGGCTTCTTGTACTGGCAACGTAGCGATGCGTAGAATTTGGTGGAGTGCGTTGCAAGCGCATCACCGAGGATGGAAATTATCTCTGCTCGCTTCTCCTCTAAAAAGCTACGCACGTCGCATAAGCCCTCCGAAGTGAGGACAAAGTCCTCTAACAACCGCTCGAAAGCAGTCCGGTTCGCTTTCATCGCAGGCTTGACACGTTTGGCGGGTGGTGCATTGATGGAGGCTGCTTCTGCCATCCTTTTGGTGGAGGTCGAAGGCTGGGCCCCAGATGTATTAAGCTTATGCTTCTTGACATACGCAATTGTGAAGCGTTTATTGCATCCGGAACACAGTTCGGTGGCAGCCAAATGCTTGCCCGGCACGCAGGTACGACAATGTCTTGCAAAATTTCTGCTTGATATGCTTATTTTGCACACAGGACAACTTTTCATGGAGCGCATTTTTTTGGGGGGTATGTTTATTTATATGCGATCTGTTGGTGGTAGAGTGTTTACGAAAAAATGCCTTACGAGAAAAATTTTGTTTTCCTCAAATGTGTACTTTAATAAACCCTGTAAAAAAAATAAAAAAATATATAAGAAAAATATGTAGATAGAAAAAAAAGCACAATAAATATTGTATGCATGTGTAATTCTATTTAGTTTATTTTTTTGCTAGACACGAATCTTCTTCAGATTTTATTGCCCATTAGTATATTTTTCCACCAATCTAGTAGAGGAATGAAACTATGAAAATATACTTGTTTATATATATTCTATTATTTCGGCTGATATAATCGTATTTTTTTTCCATACACACATTTTTATTTTCAGAAAACAAAGTTATTTTCGATTTTTTAAAATCAAACAATAAACATTATTTGTGTTTATAGTATTTGTCGGGCAATAGCAGATAAAACAAGAATGGGTTTTCTACGACCCATAGTTTACGAGTTACAAAACAACTTAGAAATTTCATCTTGAAATTTAAATTTAAAATAACTCGAAAACAGTAAGCACTAATCATTATGTTTCCAATAGGTTGTAGAGTACATTCAATTTTTTATCAAATGTCATTAAAATTTTCGAAATAGGGTAAAAACTAAGCCGGCAAATCAAGTTTCTCAAAAAATAAAAAAATTGTCTGTATTTCCAAAACTTGAGGGGGGTGGAATCGATTTTATTTGCTAGTCGAATAGTTTTCGTCGAATCCTATCCAACAAACCTAAAATCATCATCCTAGCTCAATTAGGAGCCGAGAAAATCAATGTCTTGGAAAACGTCTTAAGACAAATATCTTAAGAAAATTTTCTTGACAGACCGGAAGTAACATCTTGACAGACCGGAAGTCGACTTTCTTAAAGATTAAGACAAATATCTTAAGACGTTTTCCCAAGACATTGATTTTTTCGGTTCCTATGGGGTCTAGAACCACGCAATTTTGGATTATGTATATACCGTTGTTTTTTCCTACATATTCATTAGGGTTCGAAAGTGCGGTGGTTGTGTTGTTGCCTTGTAATCAAGAGGTCCTAGGTTCGAACCTGATAAAAATACATAGTGGTTCAGATCCTATTTTAAAAAAACTAAAAGCCTAGTCCCTATTAGTTTTACTACGCATATGTGAATATAGGAAAGTACAATGCAAAATCAGCAATGTGTGATGTGGTCAGCACCAAATATTTTAATTTTATATGTATATTTAAGTTTCATGCATTAAACATGGCAGTTTTCCTATATGCTTTTATGGTATGGTGCTATGCACAGAGGAGCACTTTATTTAAGCATATTTAACTTCTCTTTCCATCTCTCAATCTATTCATATTTGACACAGTCATTGCAAGTCGGCCATTTTGTTTACGTAGCAATTAGGCTTAAAAAAACTTTGACACACTCATTGCAAGTCGGCCATTTTGTTTACGTAGCAATTACGTTAAAAAACTTTAAACCACATTATTGTTATTTTTTTGTGAATGCTTGTTGTGATAAAAAACATAATTAGATATTATTTTATTTAATTTTATGTTTAATATCTTTTCTGTGTATAAAACTAAATAATAATAAAATTCGAAACACTATGTACCTCCACTAAATATCAAAGGCACAAAAAAAAACAACAGGCTAACACACGCAAAATTATACTGGTCTGCCAGACGCCAGAGCCTCGTTACTCTACAGTCCAGGGTGTACTACGTGGAAGTGAGTTTAACTGTTGGGCATCTTACCAGAAAGTCGTCCTCTTACACCTCCGCATATTGCTATTTTGCATATGCTTGGTGTATATAGTAATATGTAATAAATATATATATAAAAAGCAAGAAAAAAAAAGAGATACATGCAACACACTTAAAACTCGTATACTCTATCTCTCTTCATTTTTGCGTGCTTTGCGAGTATATATATTCCTTCCACAATATGCTTAAGAATTGTTTGGTTTTTGTAGAGTGTTTTACCTTTTATCTACAATTCCTTTACATTTGTTTGGTTATTACAGAATCAAATCACAGAAGCAACACTAACTATTTATATAACACAAAGCCGACTCATGCAAGCTAACAAACAAATTTACTCACGTTAGTTACTTTCAATCGTTCTTCTTGCAGCTCACAATAAAAATAAGACCTGATGCCCCTCGAGCTCCTAGTTTATTAGTCGAGGAGTAATATGTAGGTTAACAACGTGGACTAGTAGAAATCCAGTCTAGAACATTCTCTCCCCCTACATTTCTGCCACATCATTTTACGAGTTCGAAAATTCACAAGTTAATACATCGCATCGCATCACCGCTACCAATGCTGTTAACTGACGTCACTATTTCTCAACAGTTGCCAGACCTGATGTTAACAGCTGTTGTAACCTAAGCATCATGTGTATGCTCTAGAAAATAGTTCTATACTTCAATTTTTTAGCACTGTCATTTTTCCTACTTTCGTAAATTCATCACGTCACCCCCACCAATGCTGTTACCTGACGTCATTATTTCTCAACAGTTGGCTGAGCTGATGTGAAAATTACATAGCATTATCTGTGCTGAACGCGAATTTTTGAACGAAATAAATGCGTCAGCATGAAATTCCATCATTATTGTTAGCTTTTGAAAAAACAGGAAGTACATCCGCCACTGTGAATAGCCATTCTTCCCCCTATATTTCAGCCACATCATTTTACGAGTTCGAAAATTCACAAGTTAATGCATCGCATCGCATCACTGCTACCAATGCTGTTAACTGACGTCACTATTTCTCAACAGTTGCCAGACCTGCTGACTAGCCAGAAATGCTGCCCCCCCCTCCCAGTCATCCATCTCTCTTACAATAGCGTGTGTGTGCTGGCAACTCTCTCTAGTTGCAGGTTTTTTAGTTAACTCGTAATCCTCGTCAAAAACTACAGTAACATCATAATGTCATATTGCACAGAAGAGGGAGGACATCGCTCACCACTGTTGCCGGCCATAAATCTCTCTCTTTTCATCTTACAGCAAAATTGGCATCTCTATTTTTTTTAGTTGCAAGTAAATTGCCAACACACTCCAGTTAATAATGCTACATATTATACGCACACACGCACACACATACTATATTACCATCCACCCATCCATCTCTTTTACGGCAGTATATATATTTGTTGCCTAACCTAACCTAACCTAACCTAACCTATCTTCTTGTTTAGTATGTATAGGTTGGCAAAAATTGCTTTATGTACTGTAACGCAAGCCTCAAGCAAAATTGCCAGCTTCTTGCTTTAGGTTGGGTTAGACAAAAAAACTGTAGGTGGGCCGTCGGTTGTTTAACTCTCCCCTCTCTCTCTCTCCTCTCTTTTTTTTTGTAAAAAGCCATGGCAAAAATACCAGTAGGTTGGCAACTTTGCTTTATGCACTGTAAACCAAGCCTCAAGCAAGATTGTCAGCTCCTTGCTTTATGCACTGTAAGACAAGCCTCAAGCAAGATTGCCAGCTCCTTGCTTTAGGTTAGGTTAGGTTAGGTTAGGTTAGGGTGGGTTAGGTTAGGTTAGGTTAGGTTAGGTTAGGTTAGGGTGGGTGTTGGCAGCTGTCGGTTGTTTAACTCTTCCCTCTCTCTCTCTCCTCTCTCTTTTTTTTAAAAAAATCATGGCAAAAGTACTAGTAGGTTGGCAAATTGCTTTATGCACTGTAAACCAAGCCTCAAGCAAGATTGCCAGCTCCTTGCTTTAGGTTAGGTTAGGTTAGGTTAGGTTAGGTTAGGTTAGAGTAGGTTAGGTTAGAGTAGGTTAGGTTAGGTTAGGTTAGGTTAGGTTAGGTTAGGTTAGGTTAGGTTAGGTTAGGTTAGAGTGGGTGTTGGCAGCTGTCGGTTGTTTAACTCTTCCCTCTCTCTTCCCTCTCTCTTTTTTTTTGTAAAAAGCCATGGTAAAAGTACCAGTAGGTTGGCAAAAATTGCTTTATGCACTGTAAACCAAGCCTCAAGCAAGATTGCCAGCTCCTTGCTTTAGGCTAGGTTTACCCCCCCGAAAAAAAAACCTTGGTGATTTTTTCGAGTAAAATATTAGCAACACTGCAAGAAAATAGAGTTGATGCCTTACGAGAAAAATCTATTAAGGCGAGCCTCAAGCAAAATTGCCAGCTCCTTGCTTGAGGCTACGTTAGACCCAAAAAAAACCTTGGTGATTTTTTCGAGTAAGCAGCTGGCAACACTGCCAGAAAATGAGGCTCATGCCTTACGAGACAAGTCCATTAAGGCGAGCCTCACCGAGCCTCACTTTCGGTTCGTGAACTGTCTTTTTGGAACTACTTTTGTGCATTTAGAATTGCCTGCACATCAGGATTTACACTGTTGAAAAAATTCTTAATGTCACATCTTGGCTCTGATTCAAAACTGTAATCCCTTAGTTGGCCAGCGAAACTGCTATGGATAGGTGGTGCATAGCGTGGCTGCTTTGCTGCTCTAGCATTAACAGGTGTTTCATGCTTTCTTTTCAGACCAGATGTAGATGGCTGTGAGGGCAATGTTGATGACTGTGCAGAACAAGTATACTTATGTCTATTGTAATATTCTTTGCATAACATTTTATGGCATCTTGGGCATATTTTTGTAGCCTTTCTGCATTTCTTAGGATCACAATTATGCCGGTGCCTAGCCCAATTAGAACTAGATATATTTTTATTGCATTGATTGCAATATTTCAAGTTTGGCATTTTTATTGTTTGTTTATATAAAATTTCTTGGTCCAAAAATACAGAACTATGGATAGAATGCCAAAACAATTATAACAGCAGTTAGTGGCAGAGCTGCTGCTTTTATACCCAGGCAACAGCAGTAACTAGGCTCTGGTGATCCCCAATATAAAATAGTTTTGCTCTATTATGCTGTTGTATATCACACTTTACCAGGTACCAAACCTGGGAGCTATCAGCTGGATATCAGCTAAATACAGTCAAAGTTGTACTTTAAATCTGCAGTGAATATTCTCAAAGTCTCACGTGTGGGGATATTATTCTGCCACATGTATTTCAATATCACACATTTTACCAGGTATCAAACCCGGGAGCCTCTTGATTACAAGGCAATAATACCAACACTTTGCCATCAGGGAGGCCTACACACTCTACCTGGTATCAAACCCGGGAGCCTCTTGATTACAAGGCAGCAATATTAACACTTCACCATGGGGAGGCCTCAAACCCAGGAACCTTTGATTACAAGGCATATAAGCTATGGGGCTATGCCCACACTCTCTACCAGGTTTCAGACCTGGGAGCTATGAGCTGGATATCAGCTAATACAGTTGTGCAGTGAATATTTTCAAAGTCTCACGCGTGTATATATTATTTCAGAGCAAAGCCTTTTAGAATTGGACTCAGGGAGTGATGTCCTTTTAGTAAGAATTTCCCCCTATTACACATCAATATGAATTGAAGTTTCATGCCCTTTCCAGTGAATTGGAGTCAATGGCATGAAAGCCTGACACATGCTATCATGCAAAAGGAATTTTCCCTAGAATTGCACAGAAATATCAATAATGCCCCCTTTCAGCTTATATGCGTGCCAGCATATAAAAGCCCCCATGCGTGCCAACAATAATGGAATATGAAAGCCCCTAAGCGTGCATAATTTATTGCCTGGGGCAAGCAATGCATCAATTTTCCCGATCGAAACTGTCTGACAGACTAATGCATTTCTGAGCTAAGTAATTACTGCCCCAGGCATAAAACTGGTCAAAGATTAAGAAGAAAACAGGTAACGGTTTCAATTTGCAGCCTGCCTTTGTCCAAGGTAATCCTGTAATCTGTAAGGCACCTACATAAGCATTTTTGGCTTAGTTTTAAGTGTAGCCATGGCAATATCAAGAAGAGCATATTTTTGACAAACTTATGGACAACAATCTCACAGATGTAGCTTTTGTACACATGGCCAAATCAATCTGTTGAGGCTTCTTCATTTGTACACTAGAATTCAGGATTCTTGGGATTTTGACAGAGCAGCACACTGTAAGCAATAAGATCATATGGGTACTTGGCTTAGTTTTAAGTGTAGCCAAATATGTCTGTTGAGGGTTCTTCATTTGTACACTAGGATTCAAGATTCTTGGGATTGACAGCATAGCACACCTGAGCAGTTTTGGCATATGGGCATCTTGAAATAGTTTTAAGTGTAGCCAAATCGGGCTGTTTAATCATATGGCTATTCATTTGTTGTCCTTATAATAGTACCAAATACACTACTCACGACATCTTAGGTCTTCTCATCCAATTAAGTCTTACGTCATAAAGTCCAATGAATAGCTATTATTTCTTGATAGCTCTAAGCACAGTTTCATGTGTGTTCTCTTGCAGAACTGGAATTTTTATGGATGAGTTCCAGTTGGTCACTCAGTGTATTTGCGAGAATAACATAGTGACATAAAAGAGCATGTCAAAGGCGACGGGACAAGAACACGATGGCAGACTGCAGTTGCCAGCGAGCTTACCCTGAGCAAGTTCGTAAAGCAAGAGCTAGAAATGCAAATTCTTGGTTGAATAGAACATATTTGAACTTTGCATGCCATCCATATCGAATTTCTTATACTGCCTTCTGTCTACATGTAGACATATGCATTGTTTTCTTTTTTAAAGAAAGCCTTAAATTCATACTCATATTTTACTATATTGAATACACGTTTAATTCTCCAAAATGTGGTTTTATCTTCTCATATTTTCAAACTGTAATGCATATTATGATGCACTTACATCTGTTTGTGAATAAATAAAGTATATCTTTGCCAAGATGGTATCCAAGATGACATCCAACTTTAAAATCTTATATTCAATTTTGAAAAATAGATATCAAGGTGAAACATTTAAATGTTGAATTGAAATCAGCACACAAATTGGGTTAGAATTAGTGCTGGTATCAATGCAACAAAAATTTTGTTCCCCAGTGTTATATTTCATAGTTTAGGAGAGAAGTGGTGGTTCAATTGCAAACATGCCTTTTGCCATAAATGTAAAGCTCTTGAGTTGCAATTTTTAGAGTTCACAAGAAAACTTTAATGATTGGTGTCATATAGTATTTGAGAAAAAATTGTCACCATGTTTAAAGATGGTGCACGACAGTTTGATTTAATATGCCTTGCAAGAGTTTTAAGTTATGCTAATATTTTAGGTTACATTTTCGTAGATTAAAAAAACCAAGTCTCAGCTACGTTAGGACATTACTTGAGTTTGAAGTTTTTAATAAAAACTCTGTAATATAGTGCGTGGTTTAGGAAGGGTGGGGGAAAGTCACCAATTTTGAGACCACGGTATCTCTAGCAAATTTAGTTTTAAAGCTGAAATTCATGTTGCATCTAGATGCACCCAGAAAATGGTTTTATTTTGCATTTGCATTTGATAAAAACATTTCAGGATGGTGGATAAAAATTTGATTTTTCACATTCTGAGGTAGCTCCAAAACTCCAAGTTCAGATGCCACATTCAAGTATTTTGCCGAAACTACATTTTTGAATATGAAGAAAAGAGACTTAAATATTTTAGGGAATTTCAGAAGCTATGGCTTGACAATGATTTCTTTCTTTTTTTAAATATAGTGCATGTGTACGTTTGGTGCCAAATTGGGGTCACTAATGTTTTGTCCATGGGAGCTGTTATTTTCCTAGCAACCAGATATTTTGGAGGATAGATAAGGTATTCCATTTGGATTAAATATGTCAGCCTTATAATTTTGACATGGTTAATACATGGACGAGATATTTAAGCTTGAAACATCACAAATAATAATAATAATGATGGGAAAAAAACACAAATGTGATATATCTACTATGAACAAACTGTATTGAAGCAGATTTAAAAGTGTTTGTGCAGCTATCATGTGTTGTACCTATGTATAGTAGGTAAAGGTGAAGTTCCCTGTGCATATACCACCATGTCATGAAGTCACATCCAGGAGATAATGGGGTAGGACACGAGATATTGTCGTTCTAGGCCATTTTGTAGGTTATGTGATCACAACAAAACTCCAGTTGCCTTCACCCCCCGGGACCCATTGATTTGAGGCTGGGTGAGTCCCAGAACTGCTTTATGCAAGGACAGGACTGGAAAAAATTAAAACTTTAGATTACCCATCCCAAGATTCAAACCCAAGTCACCTGAATGGCAGTCAGACAGACAGCCTCTCAATTTTTATTTACATTTGTAATAAAAGTAATACCCCTAAGCAGTAGTATCCCCTCTTTTCTCTCAATTTTCACACACATCAATTTCCTCTATTTTCTCATTGGGACAAACATCTACGTCCGAACCAGGATTTGAACCCCTGGCATTGCCAGCATGCTGTGATAACAACTCCGCCACGGAAGTCAACTATACCACCAGAGTTATCAAGTATTTGTATTGTATTGCAAAGCGCAATTCTGGGAACTGATCACAGATCTATTAGCTGTTACGCCATCCAGGAAGAGTAGAATCAAACAGTTGGTCAAATATATTACATAGTATTTTAGATTCTTTAATCATTTGTATATGAGACTGATGAACACTCACCATCACAATTAAATTGGGGAGCTACGAATGAGTAGCAAGCATAACCCCGTCATGATAATCTACACCAACGAATGGGAGTTCTTTGTGCTGACCACGTCACCCTGTAATTACTTGGATGATCTCCCACCTCAGAGTAGGATCAGGTAGGAGTGCAGCCGGCGGTTGGTAGGTAGGCCTAGGCCCTCAATGGTCTGTTCCGCCATGAGTTATGTATGTTTTTATTGAATCATCTCAAAGGTGTGAGAACTTAATTGTCAATTTTTAACTATGTTAACAGAAAATATTAATACATATTGGATGTTAATAAATTACTATCAGGGAAAAATGTATTACATTTTTAATATATATATATATATATATATATATATATATATATATATATATATATATATATACACAACCTGAAAAAAATCCAATAAAACCCATTTTGCCAGGGTTTTATAAGGTTTTATCTGAAAAACGTGGAGAAACCTACCCGGGTTGTTTTTTTCGAAAGAAAAAAAACAGGCAAAATGCCAACCCTGCATCCAGATGCTGGCTGGGATTGGAACCCGGGTCCTTCCATATTTCTTGTAGTTTACTTGGAGGCAACCCGCTGCAAATCAGTCATATCATGACATATTTGTTCTGTGCCAAACTAACAACAAACGACTTCTCATTGCACCAACAGGAAGTGGCTATAAATCAGCAAGTGAACATTTAAGTGAATATGATGAATAAGAACCACTCTCATCACATGTTGAGAAATTAACCTTACCTTTGAAGGAGATGTTTATAATGTAATAATTGATGAGTGTAGTTACAATTCCATAAGTGACTGAATGTGTCTAACACGTCCAGCTATTTAACATTGTTTGTGAAGATGTGTTTACGATTATCAAAAGTTCATAGGTCTTTTAAACAATCATGTTTTCTATGTTTCTAAGACATCACTGCCGGTTTTAAGAATGGTATTAGAAGGATCATCTACAGGAAACCTGATTACCAGCAAGGAAGCATCCTTAGCAGAACAAGATAAAGTAACAGTTGCAGCACTGACTATTGCATATTTGATTAGGGACAACTAGCTGCTGGATTCAGACATCACATTGTAGATCAAAAAACACCTTTACCTCTATATTTATAGCTGGGATGACATAGGATCCAGTGCAAAGACCACCTTTATGGAAGTGACCTTCTGTTGCCGAGTTTCCCTCAGAAGGAACTCTGGACCAAACAACCAATTGGGCCTATTGCTTGGACAAGAAGCGACAACATTAAAATTCCCCCTCCCCAAAGCAGCCAGCAGGGAAACAGGAGTTTGTCCAAATAACCTTTCTGCACTGTGATTGCATACCGGTTGGTACGATTCTAGGATTGACATTTCCCATCTGAAAAGGAGGAAAAAAAGCTTATTGACAATATTCATGACCTTGGAATTTCTGTATCATGTTAAACGGTTCAATTTGGTAAAAAAAATGCTGGTGTGGTGATGTATGTGAATATTGCAACCATTAAAAGAACAGCTTGCCCACCCATTGTTAAGTACAGTGTATTTGAATGTGCAGCGATGTACAATATAGATCATGATACATCCTCTAATATATATGTCAATTCATTTCAGGGTACAAATACATCTTTAATGCAACACCCCTTAGACAATAACAATAGCAACGTGGCAGAACCTTTAAATCTCAATGCAAATAACTTCCAATCCACTTCCCAATGTCATTTCCTCACAACACTATACGCAAGATTGCTTAAAATAGTTTCTAAATTTTAACTACAAGTCTTGCTGTATGCTTGCACGCATTATTAGTTTTACCTACTTGAAATTGTTCCTTGATGATTCGTTGCTCACCATCTGCCAAAGTGGTTAACCATACTTTCTCCAACATGAAAACGTAACTTAGCACTTCTTCGATGGGCTGTATCACAGAATAGAAATGAATACAGATCGGTAACTTCCTATTACTACCGTGGAAATTATTTTGTCATCTGCTAGCTGCTTGTCACCTGATTTGGTACGTCTCCCACTTCTCCCACAGTAGCGCTAGTGTCACTTAGTCGTGACGTTACTTGGTACACCATGCCATTACCATGGCAATGCAGAGCATCCTGGGAGGGTGATTTTCATTTGCTGCGCTCACTCGTCAGCAACTTTATTCAAAATGTTGTTCGTTGGAGATAACGAGGATGGTTTAAATTCTGTAAAATATAAGCCACTTAAAATTCCTCCCAAAGCATTAGGAATATTTTTATGTCTATTTGTATCCACTATTAAAAATAGCGATTGCATCATATTTTATTTTTGCCCTTGGAGGGATTACAAACAGATGTGATTCTTATGAATTTACAATGCGATTGGCGATTCTAGAAATTTTGTCCAGGAAAAAGAGGTTGAGTGGTACGTCCCTTATATAGCTCTTATGCCACTTTTGACAACTGGAAAAAAGTAATGGGAAAATCAGGAGGCAAATATTTGAATAAAATAATATACACCTATTTTGTATGCTCCATTGATTACACTCTGTGTTAGCAATGAAGTGAAATTTCTGATTATAATGAGTTAAAAAAAAATAATAGCCTGAAATAGACTAGAATGCCTGTGAGGGGGAATCCACAAATAGTGTTTAAAATCCCACTTTAAACTGTAGGTAGGACGGGGCCTCCCTGATGGTGCAGTGGTAGCGTTGTCGCCTTGTAATCAAGGTGTCCAGGGTTCGATACCCGGTGGAGGCAGTGGTTCGGATCCCACTTTAAACTGTAGGTCCAGTCCCGATTAGCCTTACTGTGCATAAAGTGGACTTAAAACAACAAATCAATCAATTTAAACTGTAGGTCCAGTCTCGATTTGACCTATATGCATAAAGACTAAATCAAACCAATATATTAGAATCCTGGGTTTGGGATAGAATTTGAATTTCCTATACATCCTCATGAAGATTACATGGTAGAAAAGTGTTATCATACAACAAAAAATTAAATCATAAATCAATACTTTCAGATTTTCAAGGCTTAAGGGCTTTACCAATCTTTGCATGATACACACACACACACACACACACGCGCGTGCGTGCTCTCTCACATATTGCGTTTGCCCTCTTTTCTTGCTTTAAGGTCATTTTCAATATTTTTTGTATTTTGTTATATTTTCCTTACGTTTAAAACTCATTTCTCTCGTTCCTTGTTGTTTTGTGAATTTTAAATACATTGCTAGCGTAACTTATAGATTTAAATTTCCTGACATGGTCCATTTAGCAAGTTTACCATTAAACGAATATATGGCAAATGAAAAAGCACAACTATTATTTTCAAGTGAAATATTTGGCAATGCATTAAGTAATTAATTGTGGTAAATTTATTTTTCCTGCAACAAACTTAAAATGCTTTGTGTGAAGCCTACATTAAGTTTCCCATGCTAACCTAGTTATTGCTTTAATCTGTGCTTTAATATAAAATTAAGCACAATATTAACAAAATTATAATCTTATGTTCGCCAAACACAAATGTATTTTCAGTTGATGGCCGTCTACTGTATCATGGAGGATCCATTATCAATGGAGGTGAATGATTTATACAAACAAATGTTCCAGTGTATGTTCCGTAAAATTGAAGTTAATATAAATAAAACTAAATTAGCACAAAATTGCTTTTATGCCTTTGCTACAGTAAGTAGTTAGTAGTTTAAACCTCCAAACAGCGGGTTTTATCGAATTATTCTACGACTCTCTTTTAATTTATTAAAAAAATCAAGTTCTCATTTTCAGTGCGAGAAATATCTTAGCCCATTTTTTAAATCAATTTTAAGGTTATTTTACAGGTCATCAACTTCCGAGCCCTAGCGATGAATCAGCTATGCTTCCTATGTAGTTTCTGCACTTGTCACGTGGTATCAGATTGTCTGCTTCAATGTAAATAGCTATCTGGAATTTAAGGTTTCCAAGTCTTGGAAGAAATCAACGTTATATCCATGAATATGAAGAAATATTTCGTTAAATGCTTCTCGCCTTCTGAAAAATTATCTGCTGGGGTTGGGGATCGATGTTACGACCCCTGTCATACACGATACCACTACACCAGAGGTACCACTTTCTACTAGTGCAAAAAATATTGTTTAAAAATGACAGTCCACTATTTAGGTCCTTTAATTTGACATGTCGTATCCGTATTTCTCAAATCACACAAAATTAAATTGTAAATAACCAGCTGGGATAGTAAGGAGTCTTTCACACGAAAGAATTATTTACACATGTATGAGTAATTCTCCGCACGTTTCACATAACTAATACTCCCTCTGTACCATAATTATTGTACGGTACACCTTTGTTTGTTGTCTCATAATAATTGCCAGTTATTCAAACTGTGACATATTTGTATACAGAAGAAGAACATGAAACAAGGGAATGAGTCATACAACTTTACTACCCAAGGATCAGTACAAATTGTGCTTTCCATCTGCCTCTTAGTTTGTCATTTCTGTACTACCATTTTGGCATACAGGACTATAATTTTGGGACAGAGGGAGTAGTGAATACGAATACAAGATTTTGTTAAACTAAAGGACCTAAATAGTGGTTTGTCACTTATAAAAACTACATGTTTAGTACTAGTGGCACCTGTGGTGTAGCGTTATTGTGCTCGACGTGTGTGAGGGGTCGTAAGACTTTTCACATGTTGCAGACATTTGATATTTAGCATGCCTAGATTTTGTGGAAAGTTAGTGCTTTGAAATAAATCTCATCTTTGAATTGTATACCTTACTGCAAAAAAGAAAAAAGTACATTGAGCTGCTGGAAACATTCTGAAACTAAATTATTCAACTTAATTACTAAACTCCATACTCAATGTATATGAATGCCATACTTACTAAAAAAAGTTTTAATAAAATATGGAGGGTTCTGGATTTCAACCCGCGATCATTAATTTCTTGGAAAAAAATATCTGAAATGGGAGTACTTTACGAATACTATAGGCCTAGAACTTCGCTTGTAACAAATGCCTTGATACTTCTTGATGACTTAGCAAACTACCACTTTTCTATCCGACGAACACATTTTCACTCGAAATTGTCAGAATTGTTACGCTTTGCTCATTACACAGTACTTTGCAAAGGTGTTGTTATACAATTTTCATAAACTATTTGAAATTATGCCCTTTGTGTTCAAACTTGACATCGATTTACTCCAGGTGATCCAAGATCGAATGCAGTCTTTCCAACCTGGCAATGGTTTCTCTGATCCCAATTTTAACATGCCGAATCGCATCTATTCTCTTAAGTTATTCCTCATACTTGAGTTTTCCGTTATGTTCTCTAATAATATGTTGGGTGAATACAATTTCTGACTTCTTGTTATAAACAAGAATGTAAATCTTTCACACAGGGTTTCTTGCCTAGTATCCTAGTAGAGGGATCTGCAGTAGAGTTGGCTACTCTCTGCTGGTTCTGCAGAGCTTTAATGCCAAATTAACGATTTCGGAAGTTACACATCTCTCAGGGCGGTCAAGCAACATTTGAAGAAGTGTACAAAGTTGATAATACTGACAATTTAATTTATTTTGTTTTGGAATCAAACTTTGGATGCTTATTAAATATTTGGAATTTCTGTTACCAATTTTGGCTTGCCAAATAACTGTGAAGCTAGGCGAGGAATGGATAAATGGTTTCTACAAAAGTTGTTTATTTTTTGCAAGAGGAACAAAAATATCAAACCAAAGAATTAGGTTTCTATTTGAAACAATTGAGTAACTTTCAATTCACTTTCAAAAAGGCCGCCTTCTAAAACAAAAATAAAATAAAATGACAATCACTTTCCCCATAGTGTCAATTAACTTTTACGTGAAGCAGTAGTATCGAAAAGTTTCGCTTCGTTTCTTATATATTTTGAGTTATGAAATTAAATGGCTCACCCTGTGTGTATATATATAAAATAAATATTGTAACTTAAAATTACAATACTTTCACAAATAACATGTTCGCATTACATTACTTCGTTTATCCTTCAGGTACATTCTTGTTCTCACAATTTCATATTTATATCTCTGTAAAAGAGAAATATGAAATATCCGTGCCCATACATGGAGTGTAAAACATCGTGCTAAATATATTGTCAAAGGCATATTAAACTTTGATTATGTGTCAAATGAAATTTCTCGTTTCACTGCATAAACAAGATATTCAAAACAATCAAGAGTATCACCACATGTAACCACAATCACATTATTGGAGATTTTAAAAATTACATTTTAAATAAACGAACAAAAGTTATAATCCTGAATGGTTTATTAAATGCAAACACATTTGTGAACATTTGAAATGCAAGGTGCTTATAGAATATAGCGAGTACATAGTGTCCGTAGTTTGAATGTTCCTTTTTTTTTGTATTCGCAAAATAATCTAATTATTTTGAAGAATTAATTCATCGCTTCATTGTTTAAGAAATTAAAACCAAACCTGCAAGTAATAGGCATTGATGAAATATATTTCCAAGAAACTTTTAACGCTAGTGACATGGGAACATGGAAAATTTGTTTTATGCAGTAAATAACGTACTGATCAATACAATCTTGGATAATGTTACGAATAATACATGATTTTGGACAGAGAAAACATGTAACAAGTATTTCTTAATTCAGCTCCTTCTTGAATCACTCAAGCAATTAGCTACAAAACAAACGGACAGTCATGTAATAGAACAATTCAGCAATGCTCATTACACTAATTCCAATGAAGAATCCATTAAGACCAGCCAACGCAACTGCAAAAAGGTTAAAACATTTAATTAATAGTTGGCATATGAACACATTCTCGCATTCATACAGAGGTTTATCCACACTTTTCAATCTCGTGGTGTACTTTTCTATTTAGGGAGTGTAAGTGCAAATTCTGAGACGGAATTGACCTCGGCTATTTTTTTTGGGATGGTGACACAATTTTGGTGGGGTGTAAGGAAATATCTGAATAAATCACTGACAGACACATATTATTAAGTTCTGTACTGCAGTAATTATAGAGATGGATGTAAGTTTGGTTGCAATATAGTGACGATAAATTTTATTCTGTATATATTACTGATTCCGAGGCGCGTCCCCTGATAATATTCGCATGAGCACGTGAACACTCATGTATATGTTTTAAATTACGTACATATTAAATGTACACACACACACACACACACACACACACACATACGTGCATATGCTACCTTGTGGGGACTCTGTTAGTGCACATACACTGTGGGGACCGGGGGAAATCACAGTCGTAGTCTGATGTGTTTGTTGAAATTATGTGACAAATAACACAGTCAAACTATAAACTCCCGAAAATTAAAAGTAACCTACATTGTGAGCAAATTATACAAGAAAAACGTTTCCTATCCTTGTGGGGACACCAGTGTCCACAAGGCCTGTGAAATGAGGTGGCCTCGGGTCCCCACAAGGTCCATTAGATTCATAAAAATTTGCATATCCACTCCATACACACGATTGATTCTGTACAGACGCTGTGGGGACCGATGTGTAAATAAGTTTGAAAATGCTACCCTGTTGGTACTTGACAATAAAAGAGAGGAAATAATTTTAGTCTCTGTCGATTTTTGCAGTTTTTGTCGTTTATGATATTTTCCATATACAAAATCGTAAATACTTGTCCTGCAGAGAATAAATCACTGGAAAAGAGAAACAGATGTTACATGAAATGGGAGAGATCTGACGGACACAAGTGCACTGGTAAAATTATTTTGGATGTAATTAAATGGCTGACAAATAAAGTTTGCAAAATAATTATACTAACGAGTGTGGTGCTATTTTGGGTCGAAATGCAAACTTCTGTGTTTTAACATGAAGACAGAAAGTAAAAAGCTACATAGCACGCGGATTACAAATAATAATGATAATAATAATAAAAATGATAATAATAATAATAATAATAATAATAATAATAATAATAATAATAATAATAATAATAATAATAATACCACCATGTGATATGATGTGGAAATCTTGAAGAGTTATATAGGACTTGAAATTGATTCAATAAAGTTCTGAGTTCGATTATTTCCTTCCAGTGTCCCTTTATAAATTTTATCTAAACGTCACGATTAGCCGAAAAAAGCCAGAAAGAAACGATGCAAAATGTGATATATGCAAAGTATCTTTCATTGTTCTCACAAACTATTTGTGTTTAATTTATGTACATTCCGAATCATTCTTTGCTTTAAGTTAAATGTTAATTTGTATCTAAATTCAATTAAACATTACAATGCTGACAAAGCATGAAACAAGGCTCAACAGTGTTACTAAATTAAATTAGACAAGAATTTAAAAAGTGCTTTTACAATCGATATAACTTCTGATGGAAAATCGAGTAGTGTCCCTACAACGTTGGTATCTTCCTATAGTGCGCTCAAGGGTATACAAGCGCTTAGAAATTTTCCAAGCGGAAGCGGGAGGGGTGTATCACGGGCAAAGCCAATATATTTTTCAAGGAAGCTAAAATGTAACTTTACACGCCATGAAAATACTAACAGGAACTGTTATTATTATTATTGATTTATGTACATTTCTAATTTATGATACTATATTATTCTTTTATGCATTATTTACATCTAACAAATTCAATCAATTTACTTTATGTGCTCGGATGCTTTGAAATAAGGAAGTCATGGCTTCAATTCGCGAAAGAAATTCGATATACGTTTAAGAAACTTTGCGCTCCACAAGCTTACCTTTTTGTTGTTAAAGTGTATTATGTGTTCAGTGTTCACAAGGTATATTACTGCCGATCCAAAGCGAGTAGTGTCCCCACAAGGATGATATCTTCTGTTGAAGAAGTGTTTGATGTCCTCACAAGGTTTATTACTTCTGATTCAAAGTTGGTAGTGTCCCCACAAGGTTGTTATCCTCTGTTGAAGAAGTGTATGATGTCACCACAAGGCTTATTACTTCCGATACAAAGCGAATAGTGTCCCCACAAAGTTAATATATTCTGTTGAAGTAATGTATGATGTCCTCACAAGGTTTATTACTTCTGATGCAAAGTGAGTAGTGTACCCACCAGGTTACTATCTTCTGTTGAAGAAGTGTATGATGTCCCCACAAGGTTTATTACTTCTGATGCAAAGTGAGTAGTGTCCACACAAGGTTACTATATTCTGTTGAAGAAGTGTATGATGTCCCCACAAGGTTTATTAATTCTGATGCAAAGTGAGTAGTGTCCCCACACGGTTACTATATTCTGTTGAAGAAGTGTATGATGTCATCACAAGGTTTATTACTTCTGATGCAAAGTTAGTAGTGTCCCCACAAGGTTACTATCTTCTGTTGAAGAAGTATATGATGTCCCCACAAGGTTTATTACTTCTGATGCAAAGTGAGTAGTGTCCCCACAAGGTTACCATATTCTGTTGAAGACGTGTATGATGTCCCCACAAGGTTTATTACTTCTGATGCAAAGTGAGTAGTGTCCCCACAAGGTTACTATATTCTGTTGAAGAAGTGTATGATGTCCTCACAAGGTTACTATATTCTGTTGAAGAAGTGTATGATGTCCTCACAAGGTTTATTACTTCTGATGCAAAGTGAGTAGTGTCCCCACAAGGTTACTATATTCTGTTGAAGAAGTGTATGATGTCCTCACAAGGTTTATTACTTCTGATGCAAAGTGAGTAGTGTACCCACCAGGTTACTATCTTCTGTTGAAGAAGTGTATGATGTCCCCACAAGGCTTATTACTTCTGGTGCACAAGTGAGTAGCGTCCTCACAATGTTGTTAGCTTATGTTGAGGAAGTGTATGATGTCCTCAAAAAGTATGGGGGGGGGGGCTTAAAAATTGTCATGCGACATAACGCATGGGTAAAATCAATATTTCAGTCAAGGAAGCTACAAGTTAGATAAAACTAAATTAATGCTTACTTTAAGAAAGCAATGTTTCGTTTCTTTTTCTTATGCCTCAGGCCTCCCCGATGCGCAGTGGTAGCGTCGTCGCCTTGTATTCAAGGGGTGCTGGGTTCGATACCCGGTAGAGGCACATAGTGGTTCGGATCCTACTTTAAACTGTAGGTCCAGTCCAAATTTGCTTTACTGTGCATAAAGTTGACTTAAAACACCAACTCAATCAGTCAATTTTTCACTTATATTCTGGCTTCAAGATTCCACTATGTTAGTGTTATATCTAAGGAGGAGGCAACTGTGAATTCATTATGGCGGGGAAACAAATATGTTTTTCTTTTTTTTGGCTTTGGAAGATTGCTTCCACTGCAACTGCTTACTCGTGATATCCGATTTACTGTAAACATGTTGAAGGGAAAGAACGGCGCCACATATATCATGGAGGAAGAAGAAGGAAGTGCAGGTACAGTGAATGATCCAGTGGGTAAAGCAGGCAGGTCATAGTGATTTTTTTTTAATGGAAGTGTCATTTTTGTCTTCGGCGGGTTTTTTCGGCGGTACGAACGTTCAAAAGAGTCCGTTTTTATGACATTGCTCTCTGTGGTTAAACCACGCGTGCTAGGGGTGCAAGGAACACATATTGCGACCAAAGTAACGTCATCAAAACACGAAGCCTTCGGTTGGCAGAACCGACATTTCAATTGTTTCAAGTACTGTTCGGCGATATATCGTCCAGACGATATATCGCGATTTTGAGAAACTATCGTCCAGGCGATATTAACGAGACAATATATCGTTACGATATTTTGCGATATATATTGTGGAGAGGGAAACGATATATCACCCATATCACGATACGGAAATAATATCGTATCGTCTGAGACGATATTTTCTTGACGATATATCTCGATATCAAAATTATGATATTGTACATCCCTAGATTCAAGTCCAATTTATGCACAGATGTTAATCAGCAGGCCCTGCATCGGATACGATATTTGTTTATTAAAGTTTACATATTCTGGTTATTTCACGTCAGGAACATGGTGACTGAACAAACACAATGACGAGGATTCGAACCTGGGACCTCTGACATACTACCAGTCGCAACGGAAAGCAGACTTCAGTTTGCGGGATCCAAAAGTCCTGTCCCGGGAAACTTCGGGAAATGATTTCCTTACTTTCGGGATTTCCGATAGGTCAGGAATTTAAAATGATCGCGAAATAAGAATTCTGGATATACTTAATTATCGGAAGGGAAATCTTCTAGAAATGGCATCAAAATACCGAAATTAATTTCTTTGGGGACAAATTTGCGTGGAACTCGATAATTTCAGGAGTGTTTGAAAATTCTGAACATTACCCACCCATAAAATTTTCTGAACTAGTCGGGAAATACGTGAAATTTTCTGTCCTGAAGATCGAGATAGTTTTATAAACCGTATCGATCCCGTCCCGGACCCATAAACTCCGATCACTCACACCCATAAAGTCAAAGAAACAGTTTTTTTAAGTCCACTTTATGCACAGTAAGGCTAATCGGGACTGGACCTACAGTTTAAAGTAGGATCCGAACTACTATGTGCCTCCACCGGGTATCGAACCCAGCACCCTTGAATACAAGGCGACGACGCTACCACTGCGCCATCGGGGAGGTCTGAGGCATTAGGAAAACAAAGGAAACATTGCTTTCTTCCAGTAAGCATTAATTTAGTTTTATATAACTTGTAGACCTATTTCATTTGATGAATTTTTGTCTTTCCATTAATTTACAGTGAACGAAAATATTCTCTACATAATTTGAAAAATGTAAATAGTTTGGTCGTCTTCTGTGGCAGAGAAGTAAGTGTAGCGCCAGAATTCCTGGATTCGAATCTTTGTCAAGGCATAATGTGTTTTTGTCTTTCCATCTATTTCACAATTTTATCCTTGTCGTCGCGATTAGCTAAATTGGCAGAAAAGCGACGTAAAAATACAGATGGAATTAGTTTGATCTTTTCTCAAACAGCACTTTTGCAAGGGTCATTCAGGGTTGACCGACCAAGACTACAAGTCCTACAAGGACAAAACTACGTGAGTTTTTTAAAGGAATCTCCCTGAGCATACAGGCATAACTGCTATCAATGTGTCAGTTCCGTGAGTTATTTGGCTCTGAAGAAAATAGACTGCTGTCATAGCCACTGCAGGATATCTTGATATCTTTTGTCAGTGCTTCATCTGTCAAAAATTTCTTCTCTCTCATATTATCTTTAAGCGGCTCAAATAAATCTGATATTCACTAACAGCTAAGCCCGGAGTGTAAAAACATGAAGCAAAACCCTTTCGGAGAGTTATTGCTGTCAAATTGACCATGTGGGGATGTTATGGTGAAGGATGACATTTGCAGGCAACATCAACGTCTTATTTATGCAAATATCATTATACGGCACCCTTCATCAACGAGCAGGAAAACTGGGCATACATCATGGCCCTTTCCCTAAAAATTCACATATAGAACACCTTGCATGTCCCAGTCGGACACATTTGTCCACGCGGTTCATTCGTGAGAAACTAGCGTTCTTCGCCAACCAGTTGAGATCATTCGTACACTCTTGCCCATTCTCCGGCAGTTTTATCGTTCTCCTGTTTATCATTGCACATTACACTATACCGAAAGTCACTGGTAGATGAATTTGCTTAGTTTGATTTATTTGTTGTTTCAGGTCCACTTCATGAACAGAAAGGCTAATGGAGACTGGAGCTACAGTTTAAAGTGGGATCCGAACCACTGTGCCATGTGCCTTCACCGGATATAGAACCCGGCACTTGATTACGAGGCTGCCCTGAATTTGCTTAGTGTCTCGTACAGTCGCTAACTAGTCAACCGACCACCCCTCAAAAGAACGCGGCGCAGAAAATGGAAAACCTGTAGCAAAGGGAAGTTTATAATCGCATAACGTTGATCCCCGTAACTAGCAACAGTCACCTGAAAAAAGAATCATCTGATGCGTCGCCACGAGTACTGTTTGCTACATGAAAGATATTAGGGAGGAGAGCTCTCGTTTTATGACAACTGTAGAGGAAATTGCAATTTAGTCTCATAAGTTTTAAGTGGGATCCGAAAATTTGGTTGCCTCCGCCGACTACCGAACTCGGAACCCCTTGATTACAAGGCCACGCAATTACCACTACGCCATCGGGTTTACCCTAGTCTCTGATATACACATCGTGAAAAAATACAAAAAGACACTGAACTGTTCCTAAAATAAATGTTAAAGTTTATGGAAAGGAAGTAAGACGAATCCAGTTTCTATTTAAATAGAGGACTCAAGTCTGAACTTAGCAACAAATAATAAAATGTCAAGATAATTTTTTATGATATGAAATATTACCCTGCCCCCAAGTGCTCGAAGTGAAAATCCTTGCCCAGTTTGGGAAAAAGATATGGGGATGCTTGTAGTTGTATGGATCAATTTTGAGAAAATGCGGTAGGTGAAGGAATGCCTATGCAAATTATCCTTGTCGTGGATGCTTTGTTAGAATTTTCTTAACTGGGGGATATCATTACTGTGGCATAAGAAGAAAATATCGAAGGACGTATGTAAAATGTCGGTGCTTGGCGGAGGGTAACCGTGGGTAAGGCGCCAGAATATCTAGCTGCGGAGCTGGTTATATTTTTCATTATTGACAAAATAATTGTTTTTGGAAAAAAGAAACTCGTTGGATGCATTACGAATATTAAATATCTGAATCCAAAAACATCTGAAACACTTGAAAGTGGATCGATCTCACCACGAATTTTTGTTTGGGGGGACAAGTACCAGGACAAACGTGCCATATTAATAATAATCATAATGTTATTATTATAACATTATTATTATTATTATTATTATTATTATTATTGATTTGCCTTATTTTACTTCACTTATTGTGCCACTTTTGGCTAATTTGCCAAGATGGGGATGAGTGATGATTTGATGAAATTGATGAATGGACACTCACAAACACCCATGCCCAAGCCGGAATTCGAACCCGGGACCAACATTGTTATTATTATTATTATTACTATTATTATTATTATTATTATTATCATTAGTAGTAGTAGTAGTAGTTGATGTTGTTGTAGTAGTAGTATCAAATACATTATTACCCTCCTAAATTATGCAAGAAAGGGGTAGAAGTTGTTGCTACAGCATTTGTGTTCGAACAAACGATTTGAATTAATTTTCAACACGTTCGATTTCACATTTAAAATGGAAGACAAGTACACAAACTATTTTTCAAAGAGAGAAAATGCTTGATAAATGCATTCCAAATATAATTATTTTTTACATTAACATGTATAACTTTCGTGCACGATATATGTTTCACATATCGTCGGTTAAGGGATGAAGTGACGTATCTTGATTTTTTTCAGGAGATGGATTTAATTTTTTTTCGTTCAACATAATATTTGATATTTATTATATCAATTGCAAATTTTGTACAATAAGTGTACGATTGTTGTTACATCTGGGGAAAAAGTTACATTTTGAACATGTTTTCATTTCTGCTGGAAGAAAAATGCTGGAATGTGCTTGAATCACTCACGACCCTTCGCCTTTTCTTTTCAAAGATTGTGATTAAAGTTACGCCCTCCTTACATTTTTTTTAAAATGATCATTTTGGTATGTAGAGATACATTTATTAATTTCCCCGTTAATATAAAGTATTTAATAATAGTTGTATTGATTTCATACCTTTATTTGAAAGTGATCCATACATTCACGTCTATTTATTCATTGCTGTTGAAAATAGTAGTTAAAAGAAGTGAATAAAATATTGGAATTTAATAATGGTTTAAATTTAATGCATTTCAAGATATAGTAACACTTCAATACAAAGTTAATATGAATTCTGGTTGTACTTGTAACTAAGAATAACTATGGGACACTAAATGCTCGTAAAATAGCATATTTTTAATATTTTTTAATGATATTCAGTGTGGAAGATTTTTGTAGAAATACACAAACTCAGGTTCTCTCACTACAGGTGTATCTCCTTCACATAAATACATCAAATCTGCATACATCTGTGGTGAAATCCTTGGTGGATGTGAGTGAAGACACTTTGGAGTTTTGGTGAATATAACTTTCCTTTGCAGCGAGATACTTTAATAAACCACATTTAAATGGCTTTCCTTGAAATAAATTTTATCTGGTTGATCCTTGATCACCATTAGTTCTGGTATGCCTGTCCAGTCAATTTCTTCACCATTTTTATCCTTCCTTACAGACAATATCCTCAGATTTGATGCGACATCTTGGAAATCTAAGAAATTCATTCATCGAAGGGAATGGACAGTGTATGGTTTATCAGATCGTGCAAGTCTAAATATTGGTAGCAGCTGAGCTGGAATGAATACATTTCCAGTTGATTTTAGTGCCTTCATTCTGTCCGTGGTACGATTCAAAGAAATTTTAAGTGATGACTCTGATATGCTGAGCCATAGTAATAGTGTAGAGCATCATGGCTGCAACTATTGATATTTTATTTTGCCCTGTACAACCATCCAATTGATGAAGAAAATTGTTTAGTCAAGTGGAGATTTTCGCATGCAACTCTGTGGGTCACTCTTTCGTGCCAAACAAAACAATGACATTCTCTTGTCTTCAGATCATAGAGTGTAAAATTGTATATTCATAATCGTCTTTTATAAAATAACTTTATTTCATTTGAAATGGGAAGATAAATGACTTGCTGCAAATGAAACACTGCATCAACATTCTTGCATTGAAAGTCCGATGTGTCTTTAGCTTCCATTTTCTTCTTTCTTACAGCATCCTTTTCGGCGATATGTTTTTGATACTTATCACCTAGTTCGCTTTTCTTCGGCTCATCTCCTTCCAGAAAGTTGCTACACAGACCGCACGTATCCTTTTTCGGTCCATGAAAAGAAAGATTCATGCTTTTGAATATCTTTCTGTATGTCTGATAAGTTGGTAAAGGGGTGACGATCTCTTTTTGATCCTGAATATACATTCTATACATTTTGCTTTTAGGCAGATCCGAATGAAGACATTGTCTTTTTGTATCTTTCCTGCAGTAGTGAGATTCGATTGTTAGGGCCGGACCCTGTGGTCGGGTGGTTAGCACATCGCGCTGCGACGCCAAGGGTCTCGGGTTCGAATCCCACTCGAGCTTGGTTGTTTGTGAATGTCCATTCATTAATTTCATCATTTCATCACTCATCTCCATCTTCCCAAATTAGCCAAAAGGCACAAAACGCGAAGTAAAATAAACTAAATCAATTAATCAATCAATCGACCGGAATCTCTTTAAGAGTTCTATTATCATTTTCTCTATTATTTTGTCCCTTTCCAGTAGGCTCTGAAGTTTTCCTCCTCTCTTCTCTTTCTCAATGACACCTGATCATCTTCTTTTGGCTAGAGAATTTCGCATTGTTTTCTCTGATATTAAAAGTGTGTTTAGAAACATGGTTTTACACACTGATACTACTTATCTTTCCTTCTATGGTAAAAAGTAATGATTTGTTTCTAATCTTCGAGATTCTTCATTTTGCGTAGTTTTGTGTTTACCGTCTAAAACCTTTACATATGTGTTGACGAATTCTCGTTGAAGCTGAAGGTCGTCACTTGCATAAAAGTCCTTAAAAATTTCATGTCTTTCCGCATCTGTGATTTTAAAGCATTCTTTACCAAACTTTTCACATTGTGCATCACATTTTACTTTCAGATTTCTCCCTGGAACTAACTTTTTTTGTGGATGGACTAACGTACGATTCACCCTTGATTCATGAATCTTATTTATATTTATATAATCTTTCGTAAATCTTATATCTTGTTTCCGATATAAGCTTACGCCAGTACGCGCCTTCATTCCTTAGCAGCCACTGAAGAAACTTCGCAGATATCTTTATGCAGAAAATTTCAAGATACGCCAATTGCAGGGTGCTTAAATCTCCGGAACCAGTGGGAATTCAGCCACGAAATTTTGACAGGTAACAGAGGAGGTAGTCATAAATCAAAAACGCAATTTTTCGAGTTACGCCACTTCGCCCCTTCACCGACGATATATGCAACATGGAGCGACGTGGACACTAAATTGTGTGCATATTCAAAGATTATTTAATACATATTATATACAACGTATATTATTTAAATCCATTAGGCAACCAATTCATCCATCTCACAATAAACCAACAGCAAAAAACACATAAATTGTCTCTCAAATGTGTACGCTCCCTTCCCTCAAAACAATTGTTCATGCATTTAGAACAAAATCAATTAAGGCAAGTCTTATTTCTCTGTCTGGTAATACAATGCATTACGGAGAACAATGACATATTGCGAGCAAAGCGAGCAAGAAAATTTTTGGATCCAATTCTTTTGCAGGCTGAAATCAATATTGATTTAATAGGGCTCAAACAATTTCACGGGACGCCAATGCATTCTCTCTCTTACAACTGTTGTGCCTCCCCAACAGGGACGGCGACAGGGGTGGGCACGGGTGGGTACGGGTGGGCAATTGCCTACCCAAAAATTGCTGTGCCCACCCGATTGCCAACCCAATCAAATTCAATAAATATATACACTTGGGAAAATGCGAATAGTCCAATAAATAAGTTTATTATGGTGTTCACTTAATGTATATTTTATTTGTGAATATTATCTATATTACAGACAAGTTCACATATTATCATTCAATAAAAATCTTTGATGTCCTTTGCCGAAACACTGATTTCGTGAATAGATTTACAAAAGTCAGAGTAAGTAATAAGTTTAATGGAATTAATATAAGTTTTTCTTTCAACATCCTTAATTTTATCATTGGAAATCGAAAGATATTTCCAAATCTTTTGAAACAAAAAAAATGTGATCTAATGCCCACTTGTATGCTTAAGCAGCCAGTAGGCTTAGGAGGCTTTATGGGAGGCGCATAATTGTGCAGAATATGATCAAGATTAGAACAGGATTATGGGCCTGAAAGCTGCAGCTTGTGACCTTCACAGGGATGACTCATCACATTGCTTTGAAAATGTGCCACATAATGAAAAGAAATAGACACTTGAAATGTGGCATAAGGTATAGAAATATAATTAACTGTCTGCCATAACTTGGCCAAAAAGTTATAACTGAAACTGACTGTTGAAGGTGTGGAGTGGAGTGACTTGATGTTGTCAACTCCGGGCTTCCGGCCTATGTATGATTAAGGTGATCTGTTAAACAAATAAAAACATCTTCTTCGCATTGCTTCCTCCAGCAACACACAAAGTTGTTTAGTTAGGTCTACATTGAAATACTAAGACAGAGGTAATTTGATATGTCCCTTTCATCATCACGATCTTATATACCTGCCATATTCTAATTTCGATATCGTATCCAAAATAGATAATAATAATATTATATTCATTCTACTAATAAGAAGAAATCACAAAAACAGATTTTGATAAAACAGCTCTGTAGGTTTGAAAAATAGCTGCATAATAATTGACTTGATGAGTTAGCAACCGTATTTAGAAATCTTCTTACATGAGTTGTTGTTTTAAGTCCACTTTATGCACAGATAGGCTAATCGGGACTGGACCTATAGTTTACAGTGGGGTCCGAACCACTATGTGCCTCCACCGGTTGTTGAACCCAAGACCCCTTCATCACAAGGCGACGACTCTACCACTATGCCATCAGGGAGGCAAAAAATCAGTTACATAATCATGTGATTTTTCTTATGGTTAAAGTAGTGTAGGTGGGAGAGTTCAGCGCCCGAAAGTGGAGCTCGGAGTGGGGCTCGGTGGAGCTCGACTTAATGGTTTGCTCTTGTAAGGCATAAGCCCCATTTTCTCGCAGTGTTGCCAACACCTACCTACACCTCTTCTTCTTCTTACTTGGCAAGGGCTTAGCCAATGTATACACTGGCGTAACATACACACACTGGGCAAGGAGAGCCGGTAACAAACACACACTGCCGTAAAAGAGAGAGAGATGGATGGATGGATGGCAACACAGTATATGTGTGCGTGTGTGTGTATAATATGTAGCATTATTAACTAGAGAGTGTTGGCAAACCACCTACAACTAAAAAAAAAGAGAGAGAGATGCCAACGTTGCTGTAAGATGAAGAGAGAGAGAGAGAGAGAGAGAGATTTCAAAGACCTATAGCTGGCAACAGTGGTGAGCGAATGCGCCTTATCGTAATTTTCCAAGTCTGGGGACCATGTTTATATATCGTTACCTTTTGTAAACCTCTCGGGAACGATGTGCCACACACACGCACATGCGTGCGCCTCTCATTATTTCCGTACTGTGACGCAAGCAAACAAACAAATAATAATCGTTTTTTTTTAGGATTCCTGGCCCCTATAACCCCGCCAGGATTGCGTGGTGCCCAACCCAAAAAGGTTCTCTAACGGCTGCGGTTATAGATAACCACACCTCTGTAGAGTTTCACGTGTTTTTTTTTCTCAAACTTCGCGACAGAAAAGTAACGAGAGACGTGCAAGCGGGGTTCTTCGAACGAACGAGCCCCCCACGTTTTCCTGTACGGCCTTCGAACATAAGGTTGGTTCACGTGAGCGCGAATTTCTTCGGGAATGTCTTTCAGCTCGTACATCTGACCGTACATGCTATTCATCATCAACTTCGCCGTGTTCTGTCTCGCGTCCAATTCGAGCAATTTGCCCGGCGGCAAGGTCTTCTTGCAATTCTTGGCTTCCTTGATTTTTTTTTGCGCAAGGTCATGATCTTGCGGATGCACACGGCGTTGAGCGTATCGGGCGAGTAATACACGTGAAGATCCGCTTCCGTGCAGCCTGTTGGGGATTCGTGCTGTCGCGATAAACGTCCACTTCCGTGCCTGGTGGAACGGACGTTCCGGTATGGAATTCGCGCCACACCCAAAGTTCACGTTGAAGGGGGAGAGTCCCGCTGCGACCATGACGCTCGGGAAGAGTGACGTGAAGTCCAGCTCCAAAATTATCTCGTTTTCGGTCCTGTTCTTGAGCGCCACGTTCATGTGAGGGTTACGGTGCACGTATCCCCCGACCAGCTTGTGGTGGTACTCGAGATGCTGCCGTGGAAAACACAAACATCGCCTGTTTTGCAACGCTTCGCTGAAATAGTAATGCGAGAGATGCAAGTTGAGTTGGTGCCCACGAACCTGGTCCGCACGCAACACGCTCTGGCATCACGTGGAGACGATCGTTTGCACGAGTCCGTTTTTCAGAAACACGTCCCGCACCAACATGGAATCTTGGACGTTGTATTGCAACAAATCGTCTATTTTGTTTTTCTTGTAGAGCGTCTGCACGGTTTCGCCTCGGGCATCATCTTCTCTCCCAGGTTGAAATACAACGACACGTACTTCAGCGTGTACGAGGAGAGGTTCCCGAAAAGGTAACGCACCACTTTAATGCCGTCCAGTTCGAGTTGCCCCGAAACTCAGAGGCAACACTGATACGGCCTAGTGAGTTGGCAATACTGATACGACCTAGTTTTGCTTATATTGTCATCGCAGTCTGATGTGACGACGGGTGGGGGAGAGATGACTTTCGTTCTGTGGTGTCGATGTAGGTCAGATCAAACACAGTAATGTGAAAGCTTCTGTACAGAAGAGTAACGTTTTTGCAACTGTACGCGATTATACAACCGTTTTGTGTGTGTGTTAAATTGCTAGCAGCTTTTTTGTAGGTAAGTTTTTTTCTTGTTATTTCTCTTGCATGTGTGTGTGGGTTAATAATAATAATAATTGCGAGTGGCGTTAGTGAACACGAAGTGGTGTTTTGATAAAACATCGAAATTACGCTAAACAAAATATGAGTATACATAACGTGCGCTTGAAAAAACCTATTCTTCATCGCGAATAACATAAAAGCGAGGTGACAATCGGAGGGAGGGGAGGGACGATGATTATGATCATGTTAGTTTACTCGTGGTGGATGGTATTAACGCGTGTATTCTGGGTTGGATTTGTTGTTTTAAGTCTACGTTATGCACAGTAATGTTAATCGAAACTGGACCTACAGTGGGATCCGAACCACCTCCGCCGGGTATCGAACTTGGTGTTTTAAATTATACAAGTGCACAGTGGGAAACTTTATCTTTTTGTATTTTTTGATACTCTGGGTTGGAATTGTTGTTTTAAGTCTACGTTATGCACAGTAATGTTAATCGAAACTGGACCTACAGTGGGATCCGAACCACCTCCGCCGGGTATCAAACTTGGTGTTTTAAATTATACAAGTGCACAGTGGGAAACTTTATTTTTTTGTATTTTTTGATACTCTGGATTGGATTTGTTGTTTTAAGTCTACTTTATGCACAGTAATGTTAATCGGAACTGGACCTACAGTGGGATCCGAATTATACATGTGCACAGGGGGAAACTTTATCTTTTCGTCTGTGAAGGTTCTAAGGTTTTGTGAACATGTTGGAAAAGCACTAGTATATACATAGAGCAAAGTTACAAGGTTCTAGGTCCCATAGGAGTCCTATTGGAAACATAATGATTAGTGCTTACTGTTTTCGAGTTATTTTAAATTAAAATTTCAAGATGTAATTTCTAAGTTGTTTTGTAACTCGTAAACTATGGGTCGTAGAAAACCTATTCTTGTTTTATCTGCTATTGCCCGACAAATACTATAAACACAGATATTTTTTTTTAAAAAAAATGGAGATCGAAAATAACTTATGTTTTCTGAAAATAAAATAAAAAAATGTGTGTATGGGGAAAAAAACGATTGTGTAATTTTTTATGATGCATGTAAAAAGTAAGTATACCTAAAAGTTTTAGAATTTCAAAATAGCTATATATATATATATATATATATATATATATATATATATTTGCTATTATATCAGTCAAAACAATAGAATATATATAAACAAGAACATTTTCATAGTTTCACACCTCTACTAGATTGGTAGAAAAATATACTAGTGGCAATAAAATCTGAAGAAGATTCGTGTCTAGCAAAAATAAGCTAAATAGAATTACACATGCATACAATATTTATTGTGATTTTTCTATCTACAATCATATTTTTCTTATATATATTTTTATTTTTTTATAGGGTTGATTAAAACACATATTTGAGGAAGACAACACCACCCATATATAAATAAACCCCTCAAACTAATACTAATTAGAATTAGCTTACAAAATTTTTCTCATAAGGCATTTTTGTTTTGTAAACACTACCACCAACAGATCACATATAAATAAACATACCCCGAAAAAAAAATAAAAAAATGCGCTCCATGAAAAGTTGCCCTGTGTGCAAAAGAACCATATCAAGCCAACATTTTGCAATACATTGTCGCACCTGCGTGCCAGGCAAGCATTTGGCTGCCACCGAACTGTGTTCCGGATGCAATAAACACATTACAATTGCGTATGCCAAGAAGCATAAGCTTACTTGTCTAAGCGAAAGTACATCTGGGGCTCAGCCTTCGACCTCCACCAAGAGGAAGGCAGAAGCAGCCCCCATCAATGCACCACCCACCAAACGCGTCAAGCCTGCGATGAAAGCAGACCGGTCTGCTTTCGGAGGAATATTAGAAGATTACGTCCGATTGTCGGACGGTTCTTGCGATGTTCGTAGCTCTTTAGAGGAGAAGCGAGCAGAGATAGTTTCTATTCTTAGTAATGCACTGGCTACGTACCCCTCCACTAAATTCTACGGTACGCTATGTTGCACATACAAGAAGCCGACCGATGAAAGGTACACTTTCTTTCATGCAACGAAAGCAAAAACGCTGCATCTGGCGGATGGTGACAGAGTTGGGGAAATTTACGACAAGTTTGCAGAGGAGATACTGGCCAAGCAGGAGGAGCATCAAGCTGTGGGCTCGGGAGGTTCGCTGTGTGGTGAGCCTCACGAACTGTGCCTCAAACTTTGCAAATTTGTGCCTCTCTCTGCGTCCAGCTACGTCCCCTTACCACCTACCATTGTGGCAAAGAAAGCTGTTCTGAACATCCAAAATAAAGATAACAAGTGCTTTCTCTGGTCGGTGCTGGCAGCGTTGCACCCCGTCGACAAAAAAAATCATCCGCATCGTGTTGGCCACTACGAGCAGTACGAGTCGGAGTTGGAGGATGCAATGGTGGGAATCGACTACCCGGTGGCGCTTTCGGATGTTGGCAAGTTTGAGGCACGTGCTCGCAACTTACAATTAGCCATAAACGTTTAAGGTCTCACCGAGGACAAAAATGTGGTGTACCCCATCCGGGTGAGCAATGTAGACGACGATGGTGCGCAGGAAATTCACCTTCTGATCATCAAGGACGAGACCCATCACCATCACACTCTCATTCGCTCGCTCTCCCGGTTGGTGTCGAGTCAAAAAAGCAAGCATAATGGTAGCATAGAAGTTTGTCGCAGGTGCTTGTCTACTTTTGATAATCGAGAACAGCAGGATTATCAGCGCATCAGAGGTCCCAACAACGCTGTCGAGAAGCTCGCTCGCCACAAACATTATTGCAATGCCAACGAGCCGGGTGTGGCACTCTTGCCCAAACCTGGCACCGTGGAAAGATTTCACATGCACGGTGCCATGGTAGAGCACCCTGCAATCATCATCGCGGACTTTGAGGCTTTCCTCAAGTCCCTGTCCACTTGCTATCCCGATCCCGAAGTTTCTTCCACCACCCCTTACCAACTCCACGAGGCCTCGAGTTACGGCTACGTTGTGGTGCGACGAGACCGACGTGTTGCCCCCGAGCCCTACGTGTACCGTGGTCCCGACGCAGCCAAACACTTCCTCGAGAGGATGGTTGTCGAGGCCATCGAGATAGGGACGGTACTGTTGGCCCCCAAGTCTATGCTCCCACTGTCCCCCGACGATCATCGTAGACACGACGAGGCCATCGCTTGCCCTGTCTGCGTCAAGGAGTACACCGCCAACAACCGTAAAGTCCAACACCATGATCACTTTAACGGTAGGTACGTTGGTCCTTGGTGCAACGGTTGCAACCTCATGGCCCGGGACCCGCGATTTATTCCGATCTTCTTCCACAACGGCTCGGAGTACGACTTTCACCACCTGATCAAGCATCTTGGGTACAACAACGAGGGAATCAACGTTCTCGCCCAGAACGAGGAGCGTTACATCAGTGTGAGCAAACGAGTGTCAATCCTGGGATCACGCTCTACCGTCGAGCTTCGCTTCCTCGACTCCCTGAGGTTCCTCCCGGCAAGCCTCGATGCTCTCGCGGGGAAGCTTAGCGACGAGCAAATACTCATCACATCTGCAAACTTTCCGAACTTGGACGCCGGTCTCTTCAGGCGTAAGGGGGTCTACCCCTACGAATATGTCACAGACCCTGCCAAGTTCGAAGAGTCGCTACCTCCCCAGGCGAAGTTCTACAGTCCGCTACGAGGCTCGAACATCACCGACGAAGAATATCACCATGCCCAGTCCATGTGGCGCGAGCTGGGTTGTCGAACTCTCGGGGACTACCACGACGCCTACCTCAAACTTGATGTGACGCTCCTCGCCGACGTGTTCCAGAAGTTCCGTGCGATCGCAATGAAGATCTACCAGCTGGATCCCGCCTACTTCTATAGTCTCCCCGGACTGGCGTGGTCAGCCATGTTTCTGGTGACGAAAATCGAGCAGGAGCTTCTTTCCGATTAAGACATGGTGCTGTTTGTGGAACGAGCTATCAGGGGTGGCATGGTCCAGGTGTCGCAACGGCACGCGCGCGCCAACAACCATCACATGGCTACTGGCTACGACTCCTCCCAACCGTCTAGCTACATCATGCACACGGACGTGAATAACTTGTACGGGCACTCCATGATGCAGCGACTTCCCTACGGAAGCTTCGAGTTTACTGATTCTTCCAACTTCGACATCGAAAGCTTCGACGATTCGGAACATGGGTTCTTCGCCGAGGTTGATCTGCAATTCTCCGAGAAGCTACATCATGTATTTTGCGATCTTCCCCCTGCACCTGAGTTCAAGTGTCCACCCGATTCCAACCAAACGAAGCTCGTCATGGATTTCGAACCCAAGAAGAATTACGTCCTGCATTACCAGAATCTCCGGTGGTTGATGCAGCGAGGGGTCACGGTCCACGCAGTTCACCGCATCCTCAAGTTCAACCATTCTCCATGGTTGCGTCCATATATTGAAGTCAACACTAAACACCGCACCGCAGCCACGTCCGAGCTTGATAAGGATTTCTTCAAGCTCATGAATAATGCGGTGTTTGGCAAGACCATGGAGAATGTGCGGAATCGCGTGGACATAAAATTGGTGACGAGGAAAGAGCGATGTCGTCAGCTTGTCGCGAGTCCATTGTTCAAGTCTCGAACAATCTACAACGAGCAGCTGGCTCTGATTCACATGAAGCAAGGTGAGGTGAGGCTCACCAAGCCCATCTACGTTGGAGCCACGGTTCTGGATCTGAGCAAGCTACACATGTTAGAGACGTACTATTACGTCCACACTACGGCCACAACATGTCGCTTCTCTACACGGACACGGACAGCTTGGTGTACCACGTCCACTCAGCCGACGCATACAGGGATATAGCCACAGTTCCATCTTTGGTTAACCTCTTCGACACCTCGGGCTATCCCCAGCAAAACAAGTACGGAATCCTGGCCCTCAACAAGAAGGTGTCTGGCAAACTCAAAGATGAGAAGGACGGAGACGTGATTCTTGAGTTTGCAGGTCTTCGCGCCAAGGCCTATGCCATCAAAGCCGAGGGCAGCGTTACCAAGAAGGCCAAGGTTGTCGGCAGACAGGTGGTTCGGGAGCATCTCACATTCGAGGACTTCGTCGATTGCCTCAAGACCAGGTCGTCGGTTCTAAGAGCAGAACAGCGCATCCAGAGCGTCGACCATGTGTTGACCACCAACGTGGTGAGGAAGATTTCCTTGGATCCAAACGATGACAAGAGGTACGTTCTCCAATGTGGAATCCACACACTCCCATGGGGACACAACCGTTTGAGAGATGGAAAAAAATGTTACAAATGTCCATAAAAAAGTGAACCTAACATCAAACTAAAAAAAATAAATTGAAAATGACAAAAAAAGTCTAACATCAAACCAAAAATTTGAAAAAAAGTATACCTAACATCAAACCAAAAATTTGAAAATGACAAAAAACCTTGCACGTACAAAAAAAAATTAACCAGCAAGCCTATGAACTTGTTCGGATACAGAAAGCACACCATCATGGAAACTGCACCACCAAATTCCAATAACCTCTTACCTTCTGTGTTATCGAAACTCAACGGTCTACTGATCGTTCACCTCAACAGCATTTGGACAAAATTGGACGAGGACGTGGGCAAGACGTTTTACGTCCTCAATAACAATTTACATTTCTACGAAATTCCGATCGACGGGAAACTTCGGATCACCGTGAATCCGGAGAACGAAGGGCGAAAAATCAAAATTTCTACCGGCTATAATATTTTTCGAATGAAGCACGACAAGGTACTTTCTAACATGGCGTACGATGTATCTGCAGGCGATTGTCTTTACGTGGAACTCCTAGGAGATTACGACAAACTCATTCCTCTCTTCGTAGAATTACGAATCTTCTATCCTATAATAAATAACTGTTAACAAAAATGCCTAACGACATTTTCGGCCACACCAAGCGTGTAGACCACGCAGAAGAGATTCTCATGCTCGACGTTCGAGTTAAAATGTTGAGGAGCGATTTGATCGCTTTGCAGGAGACCTTAAACAAAAGTTTAGAGTCGGAGATCGCCACGCTCCAAACGCAATGTCTTGATCCCATTCTGAAAATTGATTCCGAACTGAAAACGCTCATAAAAAATTATGTTGACGTACCTTCTTACGACAACGTTCAAAATATACAGTTGAGCGTGGATTCCCTTCAAATTGATTTCGCCAAATTACAGCAATTTCAATCGAAAGATGATTTGGAAAAATTGAAACTCGAAATCGAAGAACGAACTTCTGCAATCGAAAATAATTTCTCTGAACTTCAAACCGTCGTGAATGATATCGATGTAGAACGCTTGCATGTCGTCGTTTCCAAATTACAAGAATAATTCACCGGCACGTTGGAAGAAATTAAATCCAAGTTACAGACTTTGGAAGATACAATGACGAACCTACCATGGTCAGACGAACTGCAGGTCATCGTTAAAAGCGTCGCGAACATAAAAATTCAATTGGAGGCTTATCAAGATTTCGAACACATTCAAACCACCATCGCTACGCTTCAGGCGTCTCTGGAGTTGATCAACGAAGAAATTAAAAATATTCACGTTCAAGCAGGCGCGTAGACGAGCATTCAAAACACGTTAAGCACGGTTCAGCAGAAGATCGAGTATTTGGAAAATTTGAACGTCGAATCGAACCGTGCTCATTTTCATCACGTACTGGACAACATACAGGGTGACTTGGAATCGTTACGGACGAGCTTACCTTCGAAGGAAGATTTGGAGAAATTGAAAACGCCGGTGACGGCATTATCCGAATCGAGCGACATCAAAAGTTCGTTGAGCGATCTCGAAAGTACGGTGGCCAATCTCCCCACCTCTAAAGAATTACACGCTTTGAAAAGGAACATATCTCGAATGCTGAAACGACTAGAAACCGAAACGGCAAACGTAGAACAGTTTCGAGATGAAATCAGTTCGCTGGTGTCGACGCTGCCCACTTCGCAGAGCGTCGCGGATCTTCACACACAGTTTACAGAGATCCGAAGCATCGTGAACGATCTTACCGAGAAAAGCTCGAAATTGAATCAAGTTGAGAACCTTCGAAACATTTTCGTCAACATCAGAGATCAAATTGGAGTGCTGGAATCCACGCAGGAAATGACGCTGGCCTCTTTCGGTGCCAAGTTGCAAGAACTGAACGAAAACTACAAGCAGTTGAACATGGAAGTGAAAATCAAACCGTCATTTTCTACCGTAACGGATACCATAGTCGAGCATTTGTTGCCCATCGAAAATAAACTTGGACACGTTCACAGTAATCTACTCAGCGTCGACACTAAATTCACCAAATTGTTCACCTTGCAAGCCATCGAAATCAACAGCGTACCCAATCAGCAGAGAATCTCCACGTTCGTCGAAGGTAACAAACTGTACATGTTGCATCCTTATCATCCGTACTACAAGTTTCTCCTCGATGGCACGATTCAGATAAACGAAATTTTCATACTGGTCAGTAGTGGTGTTGACTGTACTATAAACTCGAGAAAGGAAGAGCTCCTCTCAAGCAGCTTTGCTACACTTAAAACAAGCTCAACATGCCCATATGAGCTTTTTGCTCTAGTGTGGAACCCCGTCTAATCCAAGATTTTTGTAAAAATGCCCTCGGGAATTTTTCAGAAAGGAAGAGCTCCCTCAGATTGATTTGTGCATACTTACAAAAGTTGCATCAGCCAGATTTTTGTCCATAAACTTGTCAAAAATTGATATTTTTTTGGCTACACCAGAAATTAAGCAAAAACCTATACATACACATGCATATTTACTTCCAGTTTAAGTTTAATTGGACCCCAGCCTCAACTTGCATATCCAATATTAAAACAATGTAATATGCAGAGACCCTCCGTTTCAAGTAATTCCCCTCTGTGTCAGTGTGTGCAATTCCCGAGACGGTAGTATTGATTTTTGCTTTGCATGTTTCTCCCCAGCGCCAGTACTTACAGAAATTCCCGAGTATTGCATCAGCCAGTATTGTAAGAGTGGCTGAGGAGAGCAGATGTGTTTTTACAGTGCTTCTCATACTTACCGGCCTGTTTGGTTTAATTGAACAATATAAAATCTGATATTTGTTGTAATCCACTCATATTTAGAGTCGGTGTGAATGAATATTTATTCCTTTTTTATACTTGTAAGCTATTGGCTTTACAACCTGTCATAAGATAAGCATAGAGATTAGATTTAAAACCCAGGAAATTTTATATCAATACCAAAGCTAAAAATATTAAGTGTATACACACCTACACACCTACACACATACACACACACACAAATCACACAGCTGAACCCAACTGATATTTTTTATTCAGTATAAAGTTTTGAATTGAAACCCAGGAAATTGTATATAATAAACAACAACAAAAATGCCAAATCAAAAATATTGTAATCAGTGCAATAAAAATATATCCAGCCCCAATTGGGCCAGACACCAAAAGATTTGTAACCCAGACAAATACAGAACTCCCACAAAAATTTGCCCCAAATGCAATAGAAAATATAACATGGAATATTTCACATATAAACATAAAGGTACTTGTTCTGCACAATCATCAACACAACCATCTACATCTGGTCTGAAAAGGAAGCATGAAACACCTGTTAATGCTTCACCTGCAAAGCAGCCACGCTATGAACCCATCCGTAGCAGTTTTAATGCCCAACTTAGGGATTATCGCTTTGTATCAGAGCCAAGATGTGGCATTGAGAATTTCTTGAACAGTATAAATTCTGATCTGCAGGCAATTCTTAATGCACAAAATGGCTCTTATAAGCTCTCCCTTAAATTGTATACACAATATAAGAAACCAAACGGCACAAAATTTATACAGCCCCACATAACAGAAACTGTACCGGTATATTCAAATGCAAATTCGGACAAAATAATAAGCAGGTTGATGGATCAATTAAACATTAAACACTCTGAATTTGCGGCAAAAGAGTCCGGATGGAGCCTATGCGGCTCTCCGCACAAGTTATATGTTAACATTTCTGAATTCAGCCCATTACAAGGATCTACATATTTGCCATTACCTGATAATATCAAAAACAGAAGAGCCGTGGTCAATATTGAAAATACCGACCAGAAATGCTTTTTGTGGTGTATATTAGCTGCTTTGTTTCCAGTTTCAAGGAATCCTCAGAGAATAAGTTATTACAAACAATATGAACATATTTTTGACGATGCAATGGAGGGTTTAGAATATCCAATGTCAGTTCAGAATATTGATAAATTTGAAAAAAGGGCCAAGCATATCAATGGCAAACAATTATCTATTAATGTATTTATTTGTTCCACTGGCAATTGCCCGATAGATCCTCTCAGAATCAGTACACTTGATGATGAATCTGCTATTCCAATTGATTTTCTCTTAATTGAAGAGGATGGCACATATCATTATACTCTGATAAAAAATCTTGAAGCTTTAGTCAGAACACAACTAGACAAAACTCATACAATATTCAAATTGTGTAGAAGATGTTTATCTGTATTTTATGGTCAAAACATGGTGAAAGGGGTTCGGGAAGAGAGTGCAGAAATTGCTAAAAAGAAGTTAATTGAGCATCTGAAATACTGTGGGAACCATAAACCTGTTCATATGGTGATGCCCAATCCAAGTGAAAATTGCAAATTCAAAAAATTTGAAGCCTTGTTGGAACACCCAGCATATATTGCCTGTGATTTTGAATCGAACCTCAAACCTCTTGCATTCTGCAATCCAGATCCCGAAGAATCATCAATTACACCATACCAGCGACATGAACCTTCCAGTTTTTGTTATGTGGTTGTACAGGATGGTGTTGTTATTAAAGAATATTCATACATGGGACAAGATGCCATCAAAATATTTAAACATAGAATAGAAAATGAGTGCCATGACATAGCATCTAATTTCTTATTAAAATCAAAACCCATGTTGCCTTTAACAGAGAAACAGATTGAGGATTTCAACAATGCAGAAAAATGCCCGGTATGTGATTCTGAATTTTCAGATGCAAATATCAAGGTTCATCACCATTCTCATACAGATGGTAAATTCTTAATGGCCCTGTGTAATAGCTGTAATATTCAGATCAAGAGACCAAGATTTGTCCCCATATTTTGCCATGGAGCATCCAATTATGATTTTCATCATTTGATCAGATACGAGGGGTTTGACAAGCAGAATTTAAATATTTTAGCTGAAAATGATGAGAAATATATATCTATTAGCAAGATAATTAAAGTTGATGGTGTTCCTATTCACATAAGATTTCTTGATTCTTACAGATTTTTATCGGCTAGCCTGCCTACACTGGCAAATCAATTATCTGATGATAAATTCAAAATCACACGTGCCATGTTTCCAAATCAGGACCTGAAATTAATTAGGCGGAAGGGTGTATATCCATATGACTATGTTACAGATTTTTCTAAATTTGATGAGTGTTCCCTGAAACCACAAGAAGAGTTTTACAGCAGAATCAGAGGATCTGGAATCACTGATGAAGATTATCACCATGCTCAGTTGATGTGGAACAATTTAAATTGCCAGACACTTGGTGATTATCACATGGCATATTTGAAACTTGATGTCACCCTCTTAGCTGATATATTGCAGACATTCAGAAAATCTTCCATGCAAAATTATAAACTGGACCCAATATATTTTTACAGTGCCCCGGGCCTAGCATGGGCCGCAACGTTTTTGAACACTAACATGCATTTGGATCTGATCCACGATCAAGATAAGTATCTGTTTATGGAGAAATGTATAAGAGGAGGGATGGTGCAATGTTCCCAGAGATATGCCAGAGCAAATAACAAATATATGCCTGATTATGATCCAGCACGGCCATCAAATTATATACTGTATGTAGATGCCAACAGCCTCTATGGTCATGCCATGATGCAAAAACTGCCATATGCAGGGCTTGAGTGGGTTGAAGATTTCAATATTGAAGATCTTCAGGACTTTGATGACAGTAATTATGGCCTCTTCTTAGAGGTTGATCTGGCAATTCCTGATCATTTACACAATAAATTTTCTGATCTGTCCCCAATTCCCGAGGTTCAGTGCTCACCTGGCTCTAAACAGAAGAAGCTCATGATGACTCTGGAGCCGAAACAGGGATATGTCATATATTACAAAAACCTCCAGTTCCTGATGAAACATGGTGTCCAAGTAACCAAAGTTAGAAAAGTTTTGAGGTTTAGGCACTCAGAATGGTTGAAACCATACATTGATACAAATACGGAGCTTCGAACATCTGCAAAGAGCCAATTTGATAAGGGCTTGTTTAAATTGATGGTGAATTCAGTGTATGGCAAAACAATTGAAAATGTCAGAAAACATACCGATGTTAAAATAATTACTGACCCCAGCCTGAGCAAAAAATTGGTTGCAAAACCTAATTTCAATTATAGAAGAATTTATGATGAGCACATGGCACTTTTCAACATGAAGAAAACAAAGATTAAGTTTGATAAACCTATTTATGTAGGGGCTGTGATATTGGAATTGGCCAAATTACATATGTTAGCATTGTATTATGATGTGCTGAAACCTTATTATGGTGATAATATAAAATTGATGTACATGGACACGGATAGTTTTATTCTTGATATTAAAACAGAAGATGTTTATCAAGATATTGCACAGCCTGAATTGTTTCAATACTTTGATACCAGTGAACATACAATAATTCAACACCGCAACAAAAAGGTGCCTGGCAAGTTAAAAGATGAGACACTTGGTGATGTTATTGTGAAATTTGCTGGGTTAAGTGCCAAGGTGTATAGTTTTAAAACATGTAGTGGTGTTGCTGTCAAAAAGGCCAAGGGCATTGGCAAAGTAACTGTTGAAAAAGACCTCCAATTTGAAGATTATGAAAATTGCCTCAAATCCCAGAATTTAATCAAAACATCAGAAAATAGAATTCAGAGTGAGGGTCACTTGTTGACTTCAAATATTGTAAGAAAAGTGGCTCTGGACCCACATGATGATAAGAGATGCATTTTATCATGTGGCATACATACTCTACCATGGGGGCATTGTGATTTGAAAAATGGGGATCAATGCCCAATTACAGAGCATGATTTGAAATAAATAAACATGCCTATGAACTTATTTGGGTTCAAAAAACAGGCTATTATGGACCTACCAACACCACAACCCTCTTCTGATATGCTGTCTAAACTGAGTGGCTTGTTAATTATTCATCTGAACAGCATACTTACAGATGTTGATGATGAAACAGGTAAAACATTGTACATATTTAACAATAATTTAAATCATTACCAATTACCTGTAGGTGGTCAATTGCAATTTATTACAACCCCTGAGGGTGATGTCAAAATTTCACTAGGGAGAAATATTTATAGAATCAAGCACTCAAACATGATTTCTGGCACTGTTTATACTGTTTCTGCTGGTGACTGCTTATATATTGAGGTCCCGGGATCATATGACAAGCTTATACCCTTTTTTATAGAATTAAGAATCAGATATTCAATAATAAATAACCACTAAAACAAAAATGCCTAATGATATATTTGGCCATACAAGACATGAAGATCACAGTGATGAGATTCTGATGCTTGATGTCAGAGTCAAGAAATTAAGAAGTGATTTACAAGCTTTACAGACCACACTCAATGCCAGTCTTCAATTAGAAATTACAAATCTGCAATCACAATGCATGGACCCTCTTCTTAAAATTGATTCTGAACTCAAATTGTTGCTTCAGAAATATACTGACCTGGCCACATTAGATAATTTTCAAAGTTTGGAAGAAGCTGTAGCAGCTCTTCAAGCCAAATTTAAGACCCAGGCTAACAACTCTGAGCAATTGAAACAACAATTGGAAGAGCAGATAAATAATGTCCAGACACAGCTCCAAACAATTGTCAAAAGCATAAAATCACAAGAAGATTTTGATCTAGTGATTTCCACTCTAAAGGAACAGATTCAGTCACTCCAAATACCTAATCTGGATCCTCTGCACAATGCCATAGCCGAGGTTAAAGAAAAAATTGAGACACTTGAAAATTTTATGAACAACTTGCCATCTTCTGATGCTTTGAATGCAATAACTCGGAGTGTAGCAAGTATCAAGCTGCAACTTGAAACATATGAAGATTTTGGAAAAATTCAAAGTACCATAACCCATCTTGAGGGTACAATAGCAGCAGTGCAAAATGATTTGGCAAATGTACTAGAATCCCGATTGCCTGGAATTGTAGACACACTTGTCAGTGTACAGCAACAAATCACAAAGCTTGAAAACCTCAACACTGAATCTGAACTATCTCATTTTCATCACTTGATAGATGATATCCAAACAAAACTTGAAATTTTACAACAATCCACACCCTCTCAGGCAGATATAGCCCTGCTCCAAAATGCTATGCAAAATGTGGCTGATGCTTCTGAATTAAACAATGTAAAATTGGCACTTGAATCTTTGCAAAATACTGTATCAAATCTTCCTACATCACAGGAACTTAAAAATATTAAGAGAGCTGTGAATAGGATATTGAAATCAGAAGATATCAAGAATATCCAGGCAGAGATCAAACAACTCACTCAGACAGTGGCCACTCTACCAACCAATCAACATATTAATGAACTGCATGCCCTGTTTTGAGGATATCAGAAGACAGGTCCATGATCTTACTGCTCAAAATTCAAAATTGGCAGTTGTTGAAAATTTGCAACAAATTGTAGCTAATATCAAGCAACAGCTAGGGACCATGGAATCCAATCAAGCAAATGCTCTGTCTGTTTTTGCCACCCAGCTACAAGAGATTGTGCAACAATACAAGAAACTTGTTGTGGACATAAAAATAAAGCCAGGCCATGATGATGTTGTTAGAACCATCAATGAGCACCTTGAATCTGTAACAAGGAGATTGCTTACAGCAGAAAAAGAAATAACGGGCATAATCGAGAATCCAAAACATACAGTAATTCTTGAATTGTACAGCATTCCCAACAAAGAATATGATTCACCATTTACACCAGGTGGCAAAATATATATGCTGTCCCCTGCACAATTTTATTACCAGTTTTTTGTTGGAGGCACACTTAGACCAATCAAGATCAAATATTGGCTACAACCACAGGCACACCACTACCCCACCTTATCAATAACAAATGCTGACAACAAACCGAAAATCACCAGTGTAGAGTTGGAGGATTTTACAGATCCCAATACATTAGAAACAGCCTATACTGAAGATGATGGCACTTTGGAATTTAAAATACATATTGGGGACAAATTATATTTAGAAAATCCTGCAGTCTCAGCTGCTGAACACCCCATAGTTGCAATATTCTTGTTTTCATATTATGTCTAGACAAATTATTGTTGATGAATTACACAGACAGGCCCGACATAATTTTAAGAGACTTCCAGTAGTCACAAAAGGCATAGATGATTTATGGCAGAGCGACTTGATTGAAATGGCAAGTGGGCAGTTGAAAAACTTATACAAAATCAACAAGGGCTACAAGTATCTACTCACTGTCATAGATACATTTTCAAAATTTGCCTGGGCTGTGCCACTCAAATCCAAGACTGGAAAATGTGTTACAGAAGCCATCAGGACAATCATCAATCAGAGTGGAAGATCACCGCGCTATTTGCAAACAGATAATGGCAAAGAATTTTATAATTCTGTATTCCAACAATTTATTAAAAGCCAGGCAATAAAACATTATTCGAGTTACAGTGATCTCAAAGCCTCAATTGTAGAGAGATTCAACAGAACCCTAAAAAATCTTATGTATAAACAATTTACCCTGCAAGGTAATTATAAATGGCTTAATATTCTTCCAGAACTTCTACATAAATATAACAACTCGGTCCATTCCACAATCAACATGAAACCCTCTGAAGTAACTTCATCTGATGAGCAAAAATTGATCAGGACTGTTTATTATCCTAGATACCAGCCAACAACAAGAAAGGCCAAATACAGGGTGGGCGATCAAGTAAGAATCAGCAAATATAAGCACTTATTCAAAAGAGGCTTTACAAGAAACTGGAGCACTGAATTATTTACAGTGGTTCAAGTTAAACCCGGGACCCTTAACACATATATAATAAAAGATCACCGAGGAGAAATTCTCAAAGGCCGATTCTATGAACAAGAACTCAGCAAAACTAAACAGCCTGACACATATCTCATAGAAAAAATCATCCGCAGAAAAAGCAACAAGTTATTTGTCAAATGGCTAGGACTTCCGGAACACAGCTGGATCGATGCAGACAAAGTGATAATATGAACACCTGGGATGTTATAAAGAGGCTGCCAGAACCTGAACAGCAGATTAAGAGAAATGGCAAGTTGCTGCCTGATAATATTAGATGTCTTATTGTTGGGCCATCGGCTTGTGGTAAAACTACACTAATGATTGATAATTTTTTATTGGCACCCCACTGGTTAGACTGGAAAAACAGGCACTTGTATATCTTCTCTAAGAGCTTGGAACAATTAAAATATCAGCAGCTGATGAAGCTATATGATGGATTGGATATAGCCACTTTTGAACCAGATGTTAAGCCACTTCATGAATGTCTCGATAATTCTGTTGTTGTGTTTGATGACATTATACTGGATAATCAAAACAAGGTTAGAAATTTCTTTACACAGGGCCGACACAAAAACATTGATTGCTTCTACCTGTCACAGACTTTTTCTAAAATACCGAAGCAACTGATCCGAGACAACAGCAATTTTATATGTGTGTTTCATCAAGATCATACCAACCTCAAACACATACACGATGAATATGTAGGTGGGGACTTGAGCTACAATGATTTTTCCAAGTTTTGCAGCAAGTGCTGGAACCAGGATAGTTATGGGTTTGTCACAATTGATATGACAAGAACACCTAATACTGGCAAATACAGAAATAAAATCAACAATTTTCTAGACGTTGAGACATAAATAAACAACCATGAAACGACCAGTCATTGATGATCTTAAATTAAGATATTATCTTGTAAAAAGATTTAAGGGATGGAAATCAGAGAACCGTGGAATTTATGAAAAACACAAACAAACAGAACAGCCTATCATTGATGCTATTAGTGAATTAGGTAAGAATATCAAAACTGTTACAGAGCAAAATCAAAATTTGATCACAGAGCTTGTACCTGTAGCTGCAAGAAACATATTAGATTATCCATTCACCCTACTTTCCAGTATTCATACACCTAGTCCTATTGCTCCTAGAAGAATTGAAGCTAGCCAGGATCCTATTGAATTGGGTCTTCTTGCTCAAAAATATTTAACCACACCTAAAGACAACAAAGATGAGGTCTTTGGCTTATATGCTGACACAGAGCTTGATGGCAGCATCATACATAGAATTGGCAATTTCAGAGTAACTTTTATGGGGGATGATCTGATTGTTTATTCAGAATCTCGTCTCGGAGAAAAAGGTGCTTTTGTTAAGTACCCCGGAACACCTGGGTTGTGGGAACTGATGACTAGGAAAAGGCCTGGCAGCTATACAGATCAAGATTATGAACATTACAAAGAAATATTAATAAAATCAGATGCTCTATACCAGAACAATGATCCCACACAAAAAAGAGTCAAGTCTAGCAGTGGAGCAAAATACAACAATTTAATCAAGCCCATATGGTCACAGATCAAGACTGGCAGTGGGATCAAACAATACAACACCCTGCCTAAAGAATTTGTGTGGGTTGATGATGTCAGGAAACTTGTAGATAGGTTATTGGTGATAGCTGGGGAGGAAAATGCTGGGAACCACAATTTTTACAATGAAAAGGTTGGAATTATGGACATGATAAGCACAAAATTGTCTAATTTTATAGTGAATGACACTAAGGGGATTGGATATCTCATAAAAATTATTAATACTCTAACACCTAAATTTTGGAATATTTCTGAGGGTCGGGGCCTGGTTAATGACATTATAAACAAGCTGCCATTTGAACTACACATTCCAGGCTATCAGTATTGTGGTCCAGGCACAAAACTAGACCATAGATTAAACAGAGGTGATCCTGGTGTTAATCCCCTAGATGCTGCTTGTAGAGACCATGACATAGCATACAACACACATTCTGATCTTGACAAGAGACATGTTGCAGACAAGAAATTAGAAGAGGCTGCATTTGGTAGATTTGTAAGCAAAGATGCTTCTTTAAGTGAAAAAATAGCAGCATTGGGAACCACCATAGCTATGAGCACCAAACAAAAACTGGGGTGGGGGTTGTGAATATGTATATAATAAACCTAGAATGAAGGCCAAGGGTGTTATTTATCAAATACCTTATGCAGGTCTCAAATCTCTTAAAACTATTGACAGTCTTTTAACCAAAAAGCAGCGCAAGAAAAAAAGCTCTTGTCTTGCAAAGGGCCATGGTATGAAATTGTTGCTTAGTACCCCCCAATTAAAAAAATTACAGCAATCCAGGAAAAAATCACATGTGGGGGGTTTCATATTTACTATCCCTGCCATCTTAGCTGCTCTCGGGGCTGTAGGGAGCTTGGCTGGGGATCAGCTGCCATAGCAAAAACAGTAATAGATGCCAAGAAGAATAGGGCAGAATTAGATGAGCAGAAGCGCCATAACCTGGCCATGGAGAAAAAAGGCAAAGGTGTTAAGAGAGCCATGAATAAGTTTAAAAAAAACAAGAACCGCTTACAAACCAAGATATTGAAGCTTTAATCAAGCCACTGGGCATCAAACATTTTAGGGGTGTGTACATGTCTGATTCTTTACCGGAACAACCACTCAACAAAGAGTGTGGCATTGTTAATTTGGATGAGTACAAAAATCAGGGCACTCACTGGATCTGTTATCTTAAATATTTAAACAATGAGGCATTTGTGTTTGATTCATTTGGAGGTGTTCCACCTGAAAATTTAGTAAAATATCTAAAATCAGCTAATCTTTATTACAATAATGCCCGTGTTCAAAATTTCAAAGATGTTAATTGCGGACATTTGTGTTTATCTGTTCTCAGATATATGTCTCAAATAAATAAACCATCAATTGAAGATTTTCAAAAAAGCCTTGTGGTATCTGAAACATCATGGGGGTATTCCATCTCACCAGCCAAAATTCAATATTGAAACTCAAATTGCATGATGATATAGTGTATCCCAAAACAATAGCTCTCAGAGCATTTTACGGCATGTACCTGATCCCTAATATTACGCACCACAACAACAAAATTGCAGTAGGTGATCAAAATATTGTCATCACTCCAGGGCAGTATAATCTGTCCACTCTAAATGCTCAGTTACCCAGAGGTGTAGTGTTAAGTCAAAATTCTGTCACTCACAGAGTAGAGATTGTATCTGCTTCAGAAACAGTGGATCTGGGTACTATAGGAGAACTGCTAGGCTTTGAGAACAACACAAAACTTGAACCAGCCATCAAACACACTGCTATCAATATACCTCAATTCTTAGCCATAGAGACTCTGAATATTCACTGCAATGTGGCTGAGGGTATGATCACCAAATCAAATGGCATAGGCACTCACAAGCAAACAGGCATCATTGCAACATTCAAACCTAATTCTGAATTCATGGAGCCCATCATCTACAATCCATCCCCAACATTATATTTTCCTGTGTGCCATAATAGAATAGATTACATTGAGTTGATGGTCACTAATGAAAAAGAAGAATTAGTTGATTTTGCTGGAGCCACAACAACTGCAATCATAGAGATTAATATTTAAATAAAAATACATACAATGGAAAATATTGAGAGTTATGAGCTACAATCATTCCCCCCAAACAGGAGGACATTTGCAAATTTAAATCAACCCAACACAGAAATCAAGGTTGATCTTGATGTAGGGGATGGATTTATACACCCTCACAGAGCAGATCTATACATCAAATTTGATGTTGTAAAGCTCGATGGAACAGATTATCCGGCAAATTCAAATATAAAATTGGTGGACAATTTTGTGCCGCATCTATTCTCTGAAATTGAGATCAGAAAGCATGGCGTTGTTATAAACAGAGTGGATTATCCCGGCATTACCTCCACAGCTTTGTCCACACTAAAATTATCCAAAACCGAGGCTTCTTACTACAGAATCGGTGGATTTGAAGCTGGTGAGAAAATATTATCTAAAAACCACACAGTGCTGTTCCCTATGCGCCTGTTGCCAGGATTCTTCTCAGATTACAAAGATATTATGTGGAAGGGTGGGTTAAGAATTACATTTAGAAGAGCTGCCAATGATAATAATGCTTTGATGAGGTACATTACAATAAACTCTACCGGGGAAGCTCTGCCTAATACCTTACCAGATGCAGGCAAATGCATTATTCAGACTATGGAGCTAAGAATCCCTGTTGTTGAATATGAAGCCAGTTATGCTCTTAAATACAAAGCTGATATCCTAAAAAATCCACAGGTTCCTCTGCAATTTTATACATATCAATCTGTACAGAAGCCTGCCGCTGGTTCTTATTATGAGTTTGATGCCACAAATTCATTCTCCAGTATACAATACGACATGCCGGATTTTGTGGTAGTATTGTTTCAGACTGGAAGACACAACAATCAGGAAAAAAAATCAAGTAAATTTGATAGCTGCAACATCAAGAACATATATCTTAAAAATGGTAGAAATGAGGTATTCCCTAGAGAAAATTATAATTTAGACATTTCCAAGGATGATTTCCTCAAATTATATGAGGCTTTTTCTTCCTTCAAACGTGTCACTACAGGCAATACTGACATGTATTACACTCCAGAAGAATTCAAAGCACAGAAGACCCATGTTTGTAATCAACAGTTCAAAAAGGAAACAGGTTGTGGTGAATGACAGGACAAACATTAAAATTATCTGTGAATTCCACGAGGCATTACCTGATGACACCATATGTAGTGTTATTCTCATAGGTGAAAAATCATATGTTTATGATGTAAGAAATGAGAGAGTCACGGAGCAATTCTAGAGATCCGATTCAAACACAGAAGCCTCTTGATTATAAAACAATAATACCAACACTTTGCTGTCAGAGAGGCCCCAGACACTCTACCAGCTTTGAAACCTCAACTGTATTATCAGCTAGCAGTGAATATCTTATGTGTGGGCAGTTGTATATATTTCAATCTTATATCAGGACTCAAACCCAAAGCCCCTGATTACAATGCAACAATATTAACACTTCTCAATATGGAATATGCCCACATTTTACTGGGTTCTGAGACCTTAATACAGACAAAATTGGATTTTGAACTGCCATAATATTTTCTAAGTCTTTGCCTAGGCTCATATTATCAGAATAGAATTACTTTCAGCATGAAGGGGGGCAGTTCATTGCCACTGTGTGAAAATATGTATTTTTATCTCAATAATCTTTGTTACACTTTTACATGTTGCAGACATGTTACACTTTTTCCCCTGTCGCACAGAAAGATTAATGGCCCCTTCAGTGAATCGTACAGAAACATCATTAATGCTCCCTTCTAGCGTGTAGATTTTATCTCTTGCGTGCTGGCAAAACATGCAAACAATTAATTATGCTTACCCGCTCTTCTCCTATTGTATGGCTGAGCGGGTGGTTATAAAACATGAAAAAATAAGAAAACTGAGAAATTCAGTTTTTATACAATATATTGTTGTAAAACACTTTTTACCAGGTTTTCAGATCTGGGAGCTATCAACTAGCAGTAATTATTCAAAATCGCACGTATGGAGATTGCCACACATATTTCAATCTATCAGGACTCGAACCCAGAACCCCTTGTTTATCAATTAAACTTAAACTGGAAGTGAATATGTGTGTATATGGGTGGGTGTGTGTGCGTATGTGTGTGTAGGTATGGGTTTTTGCTTAATTTCTGGTGTGGCCAAAAATATATCAATTTTTGACAAGGTTATGGACAAAAATCTGGCTGATGCAACTTTTGTAAGTATGTACAAATCAATCTGAGGGAGCTCTTCCTTTCTGAAAAATTCCCGAGGGCATTTTTACAACAATCTTGGATTAGACAGAGTGCTACACTAGAGCAAAAAACTCATATAAACATGTTGAGCAAGTTTTAAGTGTAGCAAAGCTGCTTGAGAGGAGCTCTTCCTTTCTCGAGTTTATAGTACAGTCAACACCACTACTCTGGTCTCACGGCAGAAAAGCTAGAGTTCCCACCATGACCTTCATATCGAATCGTGGTGTCCAGAAAGCAGGAAACATTCCTCTGGCACGTTGAAACGAAACGCACAACATATATGAAATACACAAAGACGAAGATCTTACCGTTTTCGACGTGAGTGCCGGCGATAAGCTGATCATTCAAAACACGAGCGAGGTGCCACCCTCTTTGAATCCCATCACGCTCGTGCTTCTCTTCAAACGTAATCTCTAAAAATGTCTAGGCAAGCCATCGTCGAAGAATTGCATAAACCTGCACGCCGCAACTACGAACATTTAGCGGTGGTAACCAAGGCCATCGATGACCTCTGGGAAAGTGACCTCGTCGAGATGAGTAGCGGAAACCTAAAAAACGTACATAAATTGAACAAGGGCAACAAGTACCTCCTCACCGTCATAGACACATTTTCGAAATTCGCATGGGCTCTACCTTTGAAGGCGAAAACAGGAACATGCGTCACGGAAGCATTCAAGACAATTTTTCGCGAAAGCGGCGGCAGACGACCTCGGTTTCTGCACACGGACAAGGGGAAGGTATTCTACAATGCCGTATTTCAAAAGTTTATTCGGAAACACGACGTTCGACATTACTCGACCTTCTGTGACGTCAAAGCCAGCATCGTGGAAAGATTCAATCGCACTCTGAAATCGCGCTTGTGGTCACGCTTCACGCTTCAGGGAAGCTACAAGTGGGTCGCCATTCTTCCGGAACTCGTTAACGACTATAATCACACGGTGCACAGAACGATAGGCATGAAACCAGCTGACGTTACCAAGTCCGACGAGCAGCGATTAATTTCTACCGTTTACTGTCCAAAGTACACGCTAACGACAAAAAGAGCTAAATACAAAGTTGGAGACCAGGTGAGGATCAGTAAATTGAAGCGAACGTTCGACAAGGGCTTCACACGAAACTGGAGCACGGAACTTTTTACCGTGGTTCGAGTTTTACCCGGGAACCGTCACACGTATATAATAAAGGACAGCAGTGGCGGTGAAATTTTATTGGGGCGCTTCTACGAGGAGGAACTCTCTAAAACTAAATACCCCTACACGTACCTTATCGAAAAAAGTAGTATGAACGCTTCGTTCTGGAACGGCCCTTTGACCTACTTTTTATTTTACGACGTTTTACGCACTAAACTAACCTACAATGAGAGAAAAGAGGACAGAAAAAGCTCTGGCATCACTTTTTAAGCTATTTTTTTACCTTCTCCAAATCTTGCTCTTATGCTACCTCGCCTTTTGACCTACTTTTGAAATGACTTACGACATTTTCCTATAAGGCTGTCCTCCCTTACGATGTTTTCCCGTAAGGCGTACCTTTGACCTCCTTTTGAAATGACTTACGACATTTTCCTATAAGGCTGTCTCCCCTTACGATGTTTTCCTGTAAGGCGCACGTTCTAGCAATGCCCATTGACCTACTTTTGAAATGACTTACGACATTTTCCTATAAGGCTGTCCCCCCTTACGATGTTTTCCTGTAAGGTCCCTCAGTGTAATCTACTATGTTCTGGAAGGGCTCTTTAACCTACTTTTTATTTTACGACGTTTTACGCACTAAACTAACCTACAATAAGAGAAAAATGGATAGAAAAAAGCTCTGGCATCACTTTTTAAGCTATTTTTTATCTTCCGCAAATCTTGCTCTTATGCTACCTCGCCTTTTGACCTACTTTTGAAATGACTTACGATATTTTCCTATAAGACTGTCTCCTTTTAGTGTAAGCTCCCACAGTGTAATCTACTACGATCTGCTAATGGGCTTCTGCTCTCAGCGTAATCCGTTTTTACAACGTTTTACGGATTAAAACTAACCTGCAATGAGAGAAAAGTGGACAGAAAAAAGCTTTGGCATTATTTTTTAGGCTATTTTTTTACCTCCTGCAAATTTTGCTCTCACCTCTTTGACCTACTTTTGAAATGACTTTCCTATAAGGCTGTTTTTTTTTACTGTAAGATCCCTCAGTGTAATCTACCACGACCTTGCTCTCAGCGTAATCTGCTATGATGTTTCTTGTTTTTTAAAACTCTCAGGTGCGATCTTCTACAATGTGTGTGTGTGTGATAATCAAAATTTATTTTTGTTAAGGAAATCCCTGGCCCCTGCTACGACCTAACAGGCGACCTCTCCTACGATGTTTTGGGCTCCTGTTACGATATTTTTCTGTAAATTGCTCCTCATAATGTAAAAATTGGTATTGTAGCGGTATTTGAAATCGAGTGTGCTGCGTGAAGAGGGAAAAATCTCTTCATGTTCACTGAACAATAGTACTTCCGGGCTTTTCATCGAAAGCCCGGAAGTACTTTTCCGCTCTTTATGTTTATTGAACAATAGTACTTCCTGGCTTTTTATCGAAAAAACGTGGGGGGATGACGTTCAGTTCAGACAATGCAAATTGAGGGACTATTGCTCAACATATCACTCCTCGCATCCCCTTATAATCCGAAGCTCTGCCATGGAAACTTCCATATCATCTAGAGCGACTGCTCAGCGAGTTGATTCTTGAAACTAACAAAAACAGACGTTAAGGGGATTGTGGATGCGACTCGCATGAAACAAGCCAAACAGCCCTTAACGTATTGTTGAAGGAAATACACTCGCAGAACACAAAGTATAGAAAGTTTTTTTGTTCCTGTTGAGTGTGTGTTCCAGAGAAAAGTAAGTACCTTGCATGATATGTTTTCTTATTGGTGTTTTATTCTGTGAGTTGATTTTTGAAACGAGCCCAACAGACGTGAAAGGGGATTGTGGATGCGACTCGCATGAAACAAACCAAACAGCCCCTTAACGTATTGTAGAAGAAAATATACTCGCAGAACTACACATACATTTTAGCATGCATTTTTTGTTTGTGTACCGTTTGTTGATAGGAAAAAATGTGTGTGCGGGACACATTATTAGGCTATTTCTTTATTGCGCTTGATATCAAGTGGAAAGTGTGGTTCGGATCTTAACTGTTTTAACTTTTTATACTCAGAAAAAAAAACAACAACTGTAGGCCCATTTATGTTCAGAAGAAAAAAAAAGTGTAGACCCAAAATTTTATGAATGTGAATTTTCAGCTCAAAGGCTGTGACTATGATTGCAGGGGGCTGTCTGCTGTTTTAAATCCACTTTATGCACAGTGAGGCTAAACGGGACTGGACCTACAGTTTAAAGTGGGATCCGAACCAATGTGTGCCTCCACCGGGTATCGAACCCCGGGAGCCGCCGATTACAAGGCATATGACGCTACCACTGCACCATGGGGGGAGGCCCTGTCTGCTGTGTGGTTGTGTGGTGCTGACCACATCACATATGCGAGTTGTTCTGAATCCAAAAGGCGAGAGAGTTAGGGGAGATCCGTGAAGGCACTAGACCAAAAAGTTACATTGTTGTAGGTCCCATAGGAGCCGAGAAAATCAATGTCTTGGAAAACGTCTTAAGACAATTATCTTAATCTTTAAGAAAGTCGACTTCCGGTCTGTCAAGATGTTACTTCCGGTCTATCAAGAAAATTTTCTTAAGACAAATATCTTAAGACGTTTTCCAAGATATTGATTTTCTCGGCTCCTAATTGAGCTAGGATGATGATTGTGGGTTTGTTGGATAGGTTTTGATGATAACTACTCGACTACAAGCAAGCGCCCCCCTCAATTTGTTTAAGAATTTCGATTTGATCCTAAAACTCTGCAAAACCTATTGGAGTGCTTTGGGCGTTTTAGATTAAAAATTTTTGTAATGGGTGGTTGTAGAAAAGTCATTCTTGTTCGACGAAAGCGATATATTTTAAAACTGCTCTGTGACCCTCTCGTTCTTCACGTCGTGGACGAAGGAGTTCTCTGCGACCAGGATGACGCTGCATAGGGTATCCTCGGGCAACGGACTGTTGAACTCGCAGACGACCTTGATGTTGGTGCGATCGTTGACCACCACCTGCTTTCTTTTCGTTGTGTTGATGACGAACATCGGCCTGCGTGCTTTGAATTCGCTGTGCGTGTAGTACATGTCCACGCTTCCCTCGGTCACGCGTTTGTAAGCCGAGAACGCTTCGTAAAGTTTGAGGTAATCGTCTTTTGTCATGTCGAGGTTGTAATTCTCGCGCGGGAACACTTCGTTGCGTCCATTCTTGAGATAAACGTTCTTGATTTTGCAGTCGTCAAATTTGCTGGAATCTTTCTCCTGGTTGTTATCGCGCCCGGTCTGAAAGAGCACTACGACGAAAGCTGGCATGTCGAACTGTATGTTGTTGAACTGCGTCGTCACGTCGAATTCCATGTGACTTCCCGATGCCACCTTCTGTACGCACTGGTAACTGTGAAAGTGAATCGCCACCTGCGGACTTTTCAAGATCTCCGCTTTGTATTTGAGGGCGTAGTTCGTCTCGTATTCCACGATCGGCATTCTCAATTCCATGCTCCGGATGACGCATTTCGCTGCTTCGGGTAATGTGTTGGCTATCGGCGTGCCGTCGACGTTCAAGTTGGTGTATCGCATCAGTGCGTCGTTGTCGTTGGCCGCTCTTCGAAAGGTGACGTGCAGTCCTCCCTTCCACATGATCTCCTTGTAGTCGGAGAAGAATCCCGGCAGCAGACGCATGGGAAAGAGCACCGTGTGACTTGTCGTCGATATTTTGGTTCCCGCTTCGAACCCCCCGGCCTGATAGTATGCTGCGTCTGTTTTGGATAATTTCAATGTTCCCACTGCCGTCGACGTGATGCCAGGATAATCGATTCTGTCGATGACGGTACCGTGTTTCCTCACCTCCACCTGCGAGAAGAGGTGAGGCACGAAGTTGTCCACGAGTTTCAAATTGGCATTGGGCGGAAAGGCTTCTCCGCTTTCTTTCTTCACCACGTCGAATTGAAGGTAGAGGTCCGCTCTGTGAGGATGAACGAACCCGTCCCCTACGTCCACGTAGTATTCGATCTCCCTGTTCGCTTCGTTGAGATTGGCGAACGTGCGACGGTTGGGAGGGAAAGATTGCAATTCGTAACTTTCGATTTGCTCCATTTTAACTATGCGTGTTATTTATTATACGCTGATCTCCACGATGGCAGTGGTCGTTGCACATGCGAAATCCACCACCTCTCCTTTCTCGTTCGTCACCACCAACTCTATGTCGTCTATGCGGTTGCGACATACTGGAAAATAGATCGGCGAAGAGGGCGTGTAGATGATCGGTTCCATAAACTCGGAACTTGGTTTGAACGTGGCTATGATTCCCGTCTGTTTGTGACTTCCTAACAATCCGTCCGAAGATTTCGTGATCATTCCTTCCGCCACGTTACAGTGTACGTTCAGAGTCTCTATGGCCAAGAATTTAGGAATGTTGGTTGCCACGTGCTTGATGCCAGCTTCGAGTTTGGTGTCGTTCTCGAAACCTAAAAGTTCTCCCATGGTGCCCAGGTCCACGGTCTCCGTCGCGGATAGGATTTCCACTCTGTGGGTGACCGAATTTTGAGAAAGGTACGTGCCTTTGGGTAACTGAGCTTGCAAAGTGGAAAGATTGTATTGGCCTGGCGTTACGACGATGTGTTCGCTTCCGACGCTAATTTTGTTGTTGTGATGCGTGACGTTAGGTATGAGGTACATGCTGTAGAATGCACGCAGAACCACGGATTTAGGATAGACGATGTCGTCGTGCAGCGTGAGTTTCAAGATCGAAGATTCGCTCGTGAGATGGAACACCCCCATTGTCGTGATGCTGTTTCAGGTTCCACAGTGCTTTCTGGAAATCTTCGATCGTGGGGTTATTTATTTTAGAGAGAAACGCGAGCACGGAGAGGCAGAGATGACCGCAGTTCACGTCTCCGAAATCTTGAATGCGTTCGTCGTTGTAGTATATAGAGGTTTTGTTCGTTTTCAGATAATGGACTAAATTTGTAGGTGGAACACCTCCGAAAGAATCAAAAACGAATGCTTTGTTACTGTCGTTTTTGTGGTAACATATCCAATGCGTGCCTGGATTTTCTTGATTGTCCAAGTTGACTACTCCACATTCTCTTCTTTTGACGGTTGAAGGTAACGAGTCGGATATGAAAACTCCTCTGAAGTGTTTGATTCGTAACGGTTCGATCAGAGATTCAATGTCTCGGTTGGTGAGTGCTGCTGTTTCTTTTTTTTAAACTTTCTCATCACGCCCTTCCCCCCTTTCTTCTCCATGGCCAGGTTGTGACGTTTCTGTTCTTCCAACTCGGCCTTGTTCTTCTTCGAGTCGATGACGGTTTTCGCGATGGCGGCACTTCCGCCGGCCAAACTTCCAACGGCCCCCAATGCTGCCAGGATGGCTGGGATGCTGAATATAAAACCTCCGATTTTTGCTGTTTCCGCGAACGCTGCAATCTTTTCAATTGAGGTGTGCTGAGCAGTAATTTCATTCCGTGTCCTTTCGACAAGCAAGAACGTTTCTTCTCGCGCTGTTTCTTTGTGAGTAACCCATCGAGGTCACCTAGATTTTTTAGATTCGAATATGGTATCTGGTACACGACACCCTTGGGCTTCATGTTGATGCTCTATGTGTTATTTTTTCACGGTATGTTATTTATATATAAATGTTCTGAGATTTTTTTCAATGGATGTTATTTTATATATACTCCGCGTAGCCCCGTTACACAAATTCTATTACATGCTTTGTTTTCTTACCAAGAAGTTCCTTTGTCCCCTTGTACACGATAAGAGTTTTGTTCTCGATTAAGATAGCTAGCTTCTCGTCGGATAACATGATAGCGTATCGATCTGGTAAAAATAGACTGTATTGTCCGTTGAGCAACAGACGCACCTTGGGACCATACTGGGTAGAAACGATTGAACCGGAAGTTATCGTGTAAGGTTTGTCGACTTCCAATTCCTGAATTTTTACATACTCGACTGACAAATTTAGCATTTGTTTTAATGCTTGGAGGTCACTCATTTTTTCAGTTGTCATATCGAAGGAGAGAAATTTTCAGTGTGTGCGTTAGAGAAATTTAATTTTTTTTTCACGATGTGTGTTATTTATATATACCGAAGATTATTTTTTTTTCACGATGTGTGTTATTTATATATATTTTTTTTTCACGATTTGTATCGAAGATTTTTTTTAACAGAGGAAGAAAGTTCGTGCTTCGGAGAACGCGATGATGTGCGTGATGATTTCTTCAGTTTCCTGTTTGGACTTACGCCAATCATCAGTATATCGTCTTCTTCCCTGCCTCGCCTCGTGCAGTTCGTCCAACCTCTCGTTCAATTTATCCCCCGCGGCCGACAGAAGAGTGTCGAGATCACCGCACCTCATTCCACTGATCTCCCGAAGACGGTCCTTGAGAACTATTTCGCATCCCATGTGAAATGCCGGCGTCGTTTTAACTATCTTTTTGAATATTTTAGATAGTAGTTCGTGCGGCAAATCAGTTATGCAAGCCATGTTTATTTTTTACTGTATGTTATTTATATACCCCACCCCAATTTTTGTTTTGTGTTCATGGCGATGGTGGTACCCAGTGCGGCGACCCGTTCACCCAACGATGCGTCTCTGCTCACGAACCTTTCGAAAGCTGCATGTTCCAATTTCTTGTCTGCTTCGTGACGTGCGTCCAGATCCGTCTGCGTGGTGTTGTAGGCAATGTCGTGATCTTTGCATGCCGCGTCCAACGGATTCACACCCTTGTCTCCTCTCTCCAATCTTTTCTCGAGTTTGGTACCCGGTCCGCAGTACTGGTAGCCAGGTAAATGCATCTCGAAAGGTAACTTGTTGATGATGTCGTTCACGAGTCCCTTTCCTTCGGCCACGTTCCAGAATCTCGGAGGCAGCGTGTTGATGATTTTGATCAGGTAACCTATGCCCTTGTCGTCGTTCACGATGAAGTTGGAAAGTTTCGTGCTGATCACGTCCACGATGCCAACCTTCTCGTTGTAGAAATTACGATTGCCTGCATTCTCTTCGCCGGCTATCACCAACAATCGGTCCACGAGTTTCCTCACGTCGTCCACCCAAACGAATTCTTTGGGTAACGTGTTGTAGCGATTGACGCCGCTGCCTGTTTTGACCTGGTTCCAAATCGGTTTGATGAGATTCCTGTACTTCTCGCCGCTGCTCGATTTCACCCTATTCTGCGAGGCGTCGTTGTTCTGGTACAAGGCATCCGTCATGATCAGAATTTCCTTGTAACTTTGGTAATCTTCGTCGGTGTAATCTTTCGGTTGCTTTTTGGCGACGAGTTCCCACAGTTCCACCGTACCCGGATACCTGTTCCAACTATCCTTGTCGCCTAAATTGACTTTAATGTCGTTGCCTCCGAAGGTCACCTTCGATTTCCCAATCTTCCACACCACACCGCCGCCTTCGTTGCTTTCCATGCTCGGATACAATCCGAACACTTCATCCTTGTCGAACTTCCCCGTGCTCAGGTAGTCTCGTGCCAAAGGCCCCAACTCGATCTTATCCGAAGACGACGTGCTGCCTATGGCTCGACGTCGTGCCGGTACGTCCTTCAGTTCGAACGGCGTCGAAGGAATGCTCGAAATAGGCGTGGGTACGGTGTAAATTTTAGCTGCGAGTGGTACGAGTTCGTTGATCAAATTTTTATTTTGTTCCGTGACACTTTTAATTTCTTTACCTAGACCGCTGATGGCATCGATCACGGGTTGATCCTGACGTTTCTTCTCTTCGTAGAATCCGCGATTCTCGGATTTCCAACCTTTAAAGCGTTTCGCGAGGTAATCGCGAAGCTTGCGATTTTCGTCTTCGATTTTTCGTTTCGTCATGACGTTATTTATACACGTCGTTTCTCACAACGTTGCAACGTTTAGAAAGTCGTTGATTTTGTTTCTGTATTTTCCGTCGATGGGTTTCCTCGTCATGTCGATCGTAGCGAATCCGAAATCGTCACTGTTCCAGCAAGAAGAGCAGCGTTCCGAAAATTGATTGTAGTTCATGTCTCCGCCTACGTAGTCATCGTACGCGTGCTTGAGGTTGGTGTGATCTTGACGAAACAAACATATGAAATTAGCGTTGTCGCGTAGTAACTGTTTTGGAATTTTGGAAAACGTTTGAGCTAGGTAAAACAATCCATTTCTTTGTGACGACCTTGCGTGAAAAAGTTGCAAATTTCATTTTGATTTTCCAGGATGACGTCGTCGAACACAACGACTGAATTTTCACGACAATCGTCGAGTGGTTTTATTTCCGAAGCGAACGTTGCAATGTCCAGACCATCGTACACTTTCATCAGTTGCTGGTATTTGGATTGCTCCAAACTTTTCGAGAACACGTACAGGTGCCTGTTCTTCCAATCTAACCAATTCGGTGCGAGGAGAAAATTGTCCACGAGCAGTGTCGTTTTCCCACACCCCGAAGGACCTACGATCAGACAGCGGATGCTGTCGGGAAGCAACTCGCCGTTCTTTTTTTTTCTCGTTTGACTTTCCGGATCCGGTAGACGCTTCACCACGTTCCACGTACTAACAAGATCACTTCGTTCGCGTCGATCCAACTCTTTTCCGGAAGTCCCAGCCATTTGACAAACAGTTTGTCACCTTTCCTACGCAATACTTTCTCGATGAGGTACGTGTCGGGGTGTTTCGTTTTAGAGAGTTCCTCTTCGTAAAATCTTCCTTTCAAAATCTCGCCGCTACTATCTTTTATTATATACGTGTGTCGGTTTCCGGGTAGAACTCGAACCACGGTAAAAAGTTCCGTGCTCCAATTTTTTGTGAATCCCTTCTCGAAGGTGCGTTTGAATTTGCTGATCCTCACCCGGTCTCCAATTTTGTATTTAGCTTTCTTTGTCGTGGGTGTGTACTTTGGACAGTAAACTGTAGAAATTAAACGCTGCTCGTCGGACTTGGTAACGTCAGCTGGCTTCATGCCTATCGTTCTGTGTACCGTATCATTATAGGTGTCGACGAGTTCCGGCAGGATGTCGACCCATTTGTAATTTCCCCTAAGCGTGAATCGTTTCCACATGTGAGTTTTCAAGGTTCGATTGAATCTTTCCACGATGGTGGCTTTGATGTGACTGAAGGTCGAATAATGTCGAATGTCATGTTTTTGAATAAACTTTTGGAATACAGCGTTGTAAAATTCCTTCCCCTTGTCCGTTTGCAGAAACCGTGGTCGTCTGCCGCCGCTTTCGCGAAAAATTGTCTTGAATGCTTTCGTGACGCATGTTCCCGTGTTGGCTTTCAAAGGTAGAGCCCATGCGAATTTCGGAAACGTGTCTATGACGGTGAGGAGGTACTTGTTGCCCTTGCTCAATTTATGTACATTTTTCAAATTGCCGCTGCTCATCTCCACGAGGTCACTTTGCCAGAGGTGGACGATGCCCTTGGTTACCACAGCCAAACGTTCGTAGTTACGGCGTGCAGGTTTATGCAATTCTTCGACGATGGCTTGCCTAGACATTTTTTTTTTTTAGAGATTACGTTTCAAAAGAAGCACCAGCGTGATGGGATTCAAAGAGGGTGGCACCTCGCTCGTGTTTTGAATGATCAGCTTATCGCCGGCACTCACGTCGAAAACGGTAAGATCTTCGTCTTCGTGTATTTCATATATGTTGCGCGTTTCGTTCCAACGTGCCAGAGGAATGTTTCCTGCTTTCTGGACACCACGATTCGATATCAAAGTCATGGTGGGAACGCTAGCTTTTCTACCGTGAGACCAGTACGAAAATTCGTTTATCTGAATCGTGCCATCGAGGAGAAACTTGTAGTACGGATGATAAGGATGTAACATGTACAGTTTGTTACCTTCGACGAACGTGGAGATTCTCTGTTGATTGGGTACGCTGTTGATTTCGATGGCTTGCAGAGAATGCAGTTTAGCGAATTTAGTGTCGACGCCGAGCAGATTACTGTGAACGTGTCCGAGTTTATTTTCGATGGGCAGCAAATGCTCGACTATGGTATCCGTTACGGCAGACAACGACGGTTTGATTTTCACTTCCACGTTCAACTGCTTGTAGTTTTCGTTGAGTTCTTGCAACTTGGCACCGAAAGAAGCCAGCGTCGATTCCTGCGCGGATTCCACCACTCCGACTTGATCTCTGATGTTGACGACGATGTTCTGAAGGTTCTCGACTTGATTCAATTTCGAGCTCTTCTCGGTAAGATCGTTCACGATGCTTCGCATCTCTGTAAACTGCGTGTGAAGATCGGCGACGCTCTGCGAAGTGGGCAGCGTCGACACCAGCGAACTGATTTCGTCTCGAATCTGTTCCACGTTCGCCGTTTCCGTTTCCAGTCGTTTCAGCATACGTGATATGTTCCTTTTCAAAGCGTGCAATTCTTTGGAGGTGGGGAGATTGGCCACCCTACTCTCGAGATCGCTCAAAGAAATTTTGATGTCGCTCGATTCGGACAGTGCCGTCACCGCCATTTTCAATTTTTCCAAATCTTCGCTCGAAGGCACGCTCGTCCGTAACGATTCCAAGTCACCCTGTATGTTGTCCAGTACGTGATGAAAATGAGCGAGATTGGATTCGACGTTCAAATTTTCTAAATATTCGATCTTCTGCTGAACCGTGCTCAACGCGTCTTGAATGCTCGTCAACGCTCTCGCTTCAGCGTGAATATTTTTAATTTCTTCGTTGATCAATTCCAAGGATGCCTGAAGCGTAGCGATGGTGGTTTGAATGTGTTCGAAATCTTGATAGGCCTCCAATTGAATTTTTATGTTCGCGACGCTTTTACCGATGACCTGCAGTTCGTTCGACGATGGTAGGTTCGCCATGGTATCTTCCAAAGTCTGTAACTTGGATTTAATTTCTTCCAACGTGACGGTGAATTCTCCTTGTAATTTGGAAACGACGACGTGCAAGCGTTCTACATCAATATCGTTCACCACGGTTTGAAGTTCGGAGAAATTATTTTCGATTGCGGAAGTTCGTTCTTCGATTTCGAGTTTCAATTTTTCCAAATCTTCATTTTTCGATTGAAATTGCTGTAATTTGGCCAAATCATTTTGAAGCGAATCCACGCTCAACTGAATATTTTGAACGCTGTCGTAAGAAGGTACGTCGACATAATTTTTTATGAGCGTTTTCAGTTCGGAATCGATTTTCAGAATGGGGTCGAGACATTGCGTTTGGAGCGTAGCGATTTCCGACTCTAAACTTTTGTTTAAGGTCTCCTGCAAAGCGATCAAATCGGTCCTCAACTTCTTAACACGAACGTCCAACATGAGAATCTCTTCTGCGTGGTCCACACGCTTGGTGTTGCCGAAAATGTCGTTAGGCATTTTTGGTTAACGGTTATTTATAATAGGATAGACGATTCGTAATTCTACGAAGAGAGGAATGCGTTTGTCGTAATCTCCGAGGAGTTCCATGTAAAGGTAATCTCCTGCAGAAACATCGTATGCCATGTTAGAAAGCATTTTGTCGTGCTTGATTCGAAAAATGTTCTTGCCGGTAGATATTTTGATTTCGCCTACTTTCTCCGGATTCACGGTGATCCAAAGTTTCCCGTCGATCGGAATTTCGTAGAAATGTAAATTGTTGTTGAAGACGTAAAACATCTTGCCCACGTCCTCATCCAATTTCGTCCAAATGCTGTTGAAGTGAATGATCAACAGACCGTTGAGTTTAGTTAACACGGAAGGTAGAAATTCATGATCTGTCGTCGTGCGGTGTACAGTCTCCATTGTTTGCTTTCGGAAACCAAAGAGATTCCTGTTGGTTATTTAAGAAAAAATTGAGATCGTATCTAATATAAATAACACCACAAAAAATGTGCAATTTTTAGTAACTTCATCTTTTTTTTTCTTAGCAAAAAATGGAGAAGAAGGAAGCGAAACGTGCATGCAACCAATGTGGGAAATATATATCCATTTCTCACTTGAGAAGACATCGGAAGAATGTGCATGGCGAAGGATCAAGTAAGAGAAAGCTCGATGATGACGATCAAGCGCCACGAAAGAAGCAGAAGAGTGGCGGCGAAAGTATTCGAAATATTTTAACCGAGGAGACTTTCCGATCTGAAGAAACATCTGATCTAAACAACTTTTTTCGCTCGGTCAAAAGCAAGTTAATTTCGTCTATCACCGAAGCTTTGTTGCAATGCTCGTTGAAAATCCACCTCATCGTTTCCGTCATTTACGAAAACGCGAAAAAAGAGCGAGAAACTTTCCATCATTACACCGGTGTAAAGAGTCTCCACGCCGCCGACGTCGATGAGGTGGATGCCATTTGCAACCAGATGTTTGACGCTTTGTTGAACAAGCACGAGACTTTCCAAAAACGTGGATCGGGTTGGACACTTTGCGGTTCGCCTCACACTTTAACTTTGAAGGTGGCACGATACAACCCGATGGGAGCATCCAGCTACATCAATTTGCCTCGGGAAATAGCCGATAAGAAAGCCATAATCAACATACAAAATGAGGATTACAGATGCTTTTTGTGGTGCATCATTGCCGATCATCACCCAGCCAATAATAACAAACATCGTTTATACCACTACAACAAGCCAGAATATCTCTCAGAATTTGAAAAACCTATGGCTGGCATTAATTACCCTGTAAATCTACGAGACATTAGTAAATTTGAGGCACAGTTCAAGACAGATAAAAACGAAAGTATAGCCGTACACATCTTCGTATTAGACAAAAACAACACCATCTACGTTCTCAGACATAGCAACATTAAAAGTAATCATGTCATCAGATTACTCCTGATCGAAGATGATGATAATTATCATTACTGTCTAATTCAGAATCTTCCAAAATTAATAAAAAGTCAAATTACCACAGATCACCATAAAATTCGAGTATGCGACAGATGCCTGAGTATATTCTACGGTCGAGGAAAAAAGAATGCTGATGAAGAACTCCGAGATCATCATGAAATGTGTAGTAAACATCCGGCTACGGCTATCAAAATGCCCTCTCGAGACATGACATTTTCCAACTACAAGGCATTACTCTGGCATCCCGTGGTGATATGCGCCGACTTTGAAAGTTTGCAACTTCCACTCGCCATATGCGAACCGAATCCCAGCGTATCGAGCACCACCGAAATTCTACATCACGAAGCCTGCGCTTTTGGATTGATGGTCAACAACGCAGGCAATGTTATTTTACATCGTGGCAATGATGCTCCACAAAAATTCGTTCAAACCTTGAAACAGATGGCCATACAATTCGCTCCTCTACTAAGAGAAGACAAAGCAATGGAGCCTCTTACCCAGGAAGAGAAGGAAGCATATGACCTTGCCTCTCAGTGTTGTGTGTGCGAAAGTAACTTCACCCTCGAAAATGTAAAAGTTCGCCACCACAATCATCACACCGGAAAATATGTGGCACCCCTGTGTAACAACTGTAATCTACAAATCAAGAAACCGAATTTTATTCCTGTATTCATTCACAATTTGGAGGGCTACGATGCCAAAATCTTCATAAAGGAGATGGGATGCGACGCTCAACCCATTAGCGTCATAGCTCGCACCAACGAGAAATTCATTTCATTCAGCAAAAAGGTGGACGTTGGAAATAGCAATCACGTAGAAATTCGCTTCTTGGACTCCTACAACTTTCTGTCTTCGAGTTTGGCGACACTCGCGTCTCAACTCACCGACGATGATTTGGTCGCCACCAGGAAATGTTTCGGCGACCAACATTTAGCGCTGTTGAGACGCAAGGGTGTTTACCCGTACGAATACATGACGGATGCTTCCAAATTCTCAGAAACATCGTTACCACCGAGAGAAGCATTCTACATTCGTCTTTGCGACACCTGTTGCACCGAAGAGGACTACCATCATGCTCACCTCGTCTGGTCTACATTATCTTGTCAAACCATGGCCGACTATCACGATCTCTATCTGAAGCTGGATGTCACGCTATTGAGCGATCGTTTTCATCTCCATCGCTCGAGAGGAATGGCAGCATATGGTTTGGACCCCGCTTTCAGTTACACCACACCGGGTTATTCTTGGCAGGCGATGTTAAAATCCACGAAGGTGAAGATAGAACTCATCAAAGACATCAATCAACTTTTGTTTGTCGAAGAGGCAAAACGTGGTGGAATCGTCCAGTGTCCCCTTCGATACGTCAAGGTCAATAATTTATATGTTGCTGATTTTGATGCAGGGAAACCGACAAACTTCTTGGCATACTGGGACATGAACAACCTGTATGGTTATGAGTAGTGGGGTTTACGGTACGGACAGCGCAACTTTTAAGTGTAGAAAAGGCGAGGCTATTTGATTGAACAATCAGATTTGCTTACACTTAAAACAAAGCCAAGAGAGGCCTATACCCCAATTCTTCAGGTGTGATATGCTCTGATTTTTAAGAAATTCTGAATTTCTAGTGTAGAAAAGGCGAGGGCTCAACAGATAGATTTACCCATACTTAAGACAATGCCAAGAGGGGCCTATACCCCAATTCTTCCAGTGTGATATGCTCTTAATTTTAAGAATTTTGAATTCTAGTGTAGAAAGGGTGAAAGCCTCTCAGACAGATTTGCTTATACTTAAAATTATGCCAAGTTCCCATATGATCTTATTGCTTATAGTGTGTTTTTTCTGTCAAAATCCCAGGAATTGAATTTTAGTGTAGCTCAGATTGATTCTGCCATGTATATTAATATAAAGCTTATAGCTACTGGGTTCTGAGGCCCAGTGGAGTGTGGTGCATAGCCCTATGGTTTTTATTGTCTTGCAATCAGGAGGCCTCTGGGTTTGAGTCCTGATAAAATGTGAAGCCTCTCCTGATGGCAAAATGTTAATATTGTTGCTTTGTAAGCAAAAGGCTCGGGTTTGAGTCCTGATAAAATGTAAAGCCTCTCCTGATGGCAAAATGTTAATATTGTTGCTTTGTAAACAAGGGGCTCCGGGTTCGAGTCCTCATATAATATTTAAGATTGAAAACATGTGGCAAAATAATATGTCCACAAGTGGGATTTTGAGAATAGTTGATATACAACTCCCAGATCTGAAAACCTGGTAAAAAGTGTTTTACAATAATATATTGTACAAAAAACTGAATTTTCTTATTTTTTCATGTTTTATAACCACCTCCTCAATACAATAGGAGAAGAGCGGGTAAGCATAGTTAATTGTTTGCGTGCTTTGCCGGCACGCAAGAGACACGCTAGAAGGGGGCATTAATGATTTTTCTGTATGATTCACTGAAGGGGTCATTAATCTTTCAGCACGACAGGGGAAAAAGTGTAACAAATTCCTAGTCATGCAAGACAACATGTAAAAGTGTAACAAAGATTATTGAGATAAAGATACATATTTTCACACAGTGGCAATGAACTGTACCCCCCTCATGCTAAAAGCAATTCTGTTCAGATAATATGAGCCTAGGCAAAGACTTAGAAAATATTATGGCAGTTCAAAATCCAATTTTGTCTGCATAAGGGTCTCAGAACCCAGTAAAATATGGGCATATTCTATTTGGAGACGTATTAATATTGTGGCATTGTAATCAGAGGCTTTGGGTTCGAGTCCTGATATAAGATTGAAATATATGCAACTGCCCACACATAAGATATTCACTGCTAGCTGATAAACAGTTGAGGTTTGTGTGTTGTATAACAGCAAAACTATCACCAAAACCTAGTTACTGCTGTTGTTTGGGTATAAAAGCACCAGCTCAGCCATTAACTGCTGAACCCAACTGATATTTTTATTAAGTATAAAGTTTGGAATTGAAGCCCAGAAAATCTTATATAATAAACTACAAGAAAAAATGCCAAAACAAAAATATTGCAATCGGTGTAATAAAAATATATCTAGTTCTCATTGGGCTAGACATTGCCGTATTTGTAACTCTAAGAAATGCAGAAAGGCCATGAAAATATGTCCAAGATGCCATAAAATATTAAGCAAGGCATATTACAAATGGCATAAGTGTAATTCTTATGTACAGTCATCAACATTGCCCCCACAACCATCCACATCTGGTCTGAAAAGGAAGCATGAAACACCTGTTAATGCTGGACCTGCAAAGCAGCCACGCTATGAACCACCCATACATAGCAGTTTTAATGCCCAACTTAGGGATTACCAGTTTGTATCAGAGCCAAGATGCGGCATTAAGAATTTCTTGAACAGTATAAATTCTGATCTGCAGGCAATTCTTAATGCACAAAATGGCTCTTATAAGCTATCCCTCAAATTGTTTGTACAATATAAGAAACCAAACGGCACAAAATTTACACAGCCCCACATAACAGAAACTGTACCTGTATATTCAAATGCAAATTCAGACACAATAATAAGCAGCTTGATAAATCAACTGAACATCAAACACTCTGAATTTGCAGCAAAAGAGTCCGGATGGAGCCTATGCGGTTCATCACACAAGTTATATGTTAATATTTCTGAATTCACTCCTTTACAAGGATCTACTTATGTACCATTGCCTGCCAATATCAAAAACAAAAGAGCCGTGGTCAATATAAAAAATGCCGACCAGAAATGCTTTTTGTGGTGTATATTAGCTGCTTTGTATCCAGTTTCAAAGGATCCTCAGAGAATAACTTATTACAAACAACATGAACATCTTTTTGACGATGTAATGGAGGGTTTGGAATATCCAATGTCAGTTCAGAATATTGATAAATTTGAAAAAAGAGCCAAGCACATCAATGGCAAACAATTATCTATTAATGTATTTATTTGTTCCACTGGCAATTGTCCGATAGCACCTCTCAGAATCAGTACAATTGATGATGAATCTGCTATTCCGATTGATCTGCTCTTAATTGAAGGGGATGATACATACCATTACACTCTGATACATAATCTTGAAGCTTTAGTGAGAACACAACTAGACAAAACTCATACAATATTTAAGTTGTGCAGAAGATGTTTAACTGTATTTGATGGTCAAAAAATGGTGAAGGGGGTTCGGGAAGAGAATGCAGAAATTGCTAAAAACAAGTTAATTGAGCATCTGAAATACTGTGGCAACCATAAACCTGTTCATATGGTGATGCCCAATCCAAGTGAAAAAGCAGAATTCAAAAAGTATGAAGCCTTGTTGGAACACCCAGCATATATTGTCTGTGATTTCGAATCGAATCTCAAATCTCTTGCATTCTGTAGCCCAGATCCAGAAGAATCATCAATTACACCATACCAGCTACATGAACCTTCCAGCTTTTGTTTTATGGTTATACGGGATGGTGTAGCTAGTGAGCCATACTTATACGTGGGACCAAATGCCATCAAAGAATTTAAACATATAATAGAAAATATGTGCCGTGACATAGCATCTAACATCTTATTAATATCAAAGCCTATGTTGCCTTTAACAGAGGAACAGATTGAAGATTTCAACAATGCAGAAAAATGCCCGGTATGTGATTGTGAATTTTCAGATACAAATATCAAGGTGAAACACCATTCTCATACAGATGGTCGATATAAACAGGCCCTGTGTAATAGCTGCAATATTAAGATCAAGAGACCAAGATTTATCCCCATATTTTGCCATGGAGCATCCAATTATGATTTCCATCATCTGATCAGATACGAGGGGTTTGACAAGCAGAATTTAAACATTTTAGCTGAAAATGATGAAAAATATATATCTATTAGCAAGATAATTAAAGTTGATGGTGTTCCTATTCAATTAAGATTTCTTGATTCTTACAGATTTTTACCTGCTAGCCTGGCTACACTGGCCTCTCAATTATCTGATGATGACTTGAAAATCACACGTGCCTCGTTTCCAGATCAGGAGCTGAAATTAATTAGGCGGAAGGGTGTATATCCATATGACTATGTCACAGATTTTTCTAAATTTGATGAGTGTTCCCTGCCACCACAAGAAGAGTTTTACAGCAAAATCAGAGGATCTGGAATCACTGATGAAGATTATCACCATGCCAAATTGATGTGGAACAATTTAAAATGCCAGACATTTGGTGATTATCACAAGGCTTATTTAAAACTTGATGTGACCCTCTCAGCTGATATAATGCAGGCATTCAGAAAATCTTCTATGCAAAATTATGGACTGGATCCAATATATTTTTACAGTGCCCCGGGCCTAGCATGGGCTGCAATGTTTTTCAACACCAAAAAGCCATTGGATCTGATCCACGATCAAGAAAAGTATCTGTTTATGGAGGAATGTATAAGAGGGGGGATGGTGCAATGTTCCCAGAGATATGCCAGAGCAAATAACAAATACATGCCTGATTATGATCCAACACGGCCATCAAATTATATACTGTATGGAGATGCAAACAACCTCTATGGTCACGCTATGATGGATAAATTGCCATATGCAGGGCTTGAATGGGTTGAAGATTTCAATATTGAAGATCTTCAGAATTTTGATGACAGTGAATATGGCCTCTTCTTAGAGACTGATCTGATGTTTCCAGATCATTTACACAACAAATTTTCTGATCTGCCCCCAATTCCCGAGGTTCAGTGCTCACCTGGCTCTAAACAGAGGAAGCTCATGACGACTCTGGAGCCGAAACAAGGCTATGTCATATATTACAAAAACCTACAGTTCCTGATGAAACATGGTGTTCAAGTGACCAAAGTTGGCAAAGTTTTGAGGTTCAGGCACTCAAGATGGTTGAAACCTTATATTGATACAAATACGGAGCTTCGAACATCTGCAAAAAGCGAATTTGATAAGGGCTTGTTTAAATTGATGGTGAATTCTGTGTATGGCAAAACTATTGAAAATGTCAGGAAACATACCGATGTTAAAATAATTACTGACCCCAGCCTGAGCAAAAAATTGGTTGCAAAGCCCAACTTCAATTACAGAAGAATTTATGATGAGCACATGGCACTTTTCAACATGATGAAAACAAAAATCAAATTTGATAAACCTATTTATGAAGGGGCTGTGATATTGGAATCGTCCAAATTACATATGTTAATATTATATTATGATGTGCTGAAACCTTTTTATGGTGATCGTGTAAAATTATTGTACATGGACACGGATAGTTTTATTCTTGAAATTCAAACAGAAGATGTTTATCAAGATATGTCACAGCCTGAATTGTTTCAATATTTTGATACCAGTGAACATACAAAGATTCAACAACACCACAACAAAAAGGTGCCTGGCAAGTTAAAAGATGAGACACTTGGTGATGTTATTGTGGAATTTGCTGGGTTAAGTGCCAAGATGTACAGTTTTAAAACATGTAGTGCTGTTGTCAAAAAAGCCAAGGGCATTGGCAGAGTGACTGTGGAAAAAGAGCTTGTATTTGAAGATTATAAAAATTGCATCAAATCACAGAATTCAATTAGAACATCAGAAAATAGAATTCAGAGTGAGAATCACTTATTGACTTCAAATATTGTAACAAAAGTGGCTCTGGACCCACATGATGACAAGAGATGCATTTTGTCATGTAACATACATACTCTACCTTGGGGGCATTGTGATTTGAAAAATGGGAAACAATGCCCAATTCCAGAGCATGATTTGAAATAAATAAACATGCCTATGAACTTATTTGGGTTCAAAAAACAGGCTATTATGGACCTGCCAACACCGCAAGCCTCTCCTGATATGCTGTCTAAACTGAGTGGCTTGTTAATTATTCATCTGAACAGCATACTTACAGATAATGATGAAGAAACAGGCAAAATATTGTACATATTTAACAATAATTTAAATCACTACCAATTACCTGTAGGTGGGCAATTGCAATTTATTACAACCCCTGAGGGTGATGTTAAAATTTCAATAGGGAGAAATATTTATAGAATCAAGCACTCAAACATGATTTCTGGCACTGTATATACGGTTTCTGCTGGTGACTGCTTATATATTGAGGTCCCGGGATCATATGACAAGCTTATACCCTTTTTTATAGAATTAAGAATCAGATATTCAATAATAAATAACCAGTAAAACAAAAATGCCTAATGATATATTTGGCCACACAAGACATGAAGATCACAGTGATGAGATTCTTATGCTTGATGTCAGAGTCAAGAAATTGAGAAGTGATTTACAAGCTTTACAAACCACACTGAATGCCAGTCTTCAATTAGAAATTACAAATTTGCAATCACAATGCATGGACCCTCTTCTTAAAATTGATTCTGAACTCAAACTGCTGCTTCAGAGATATACTGATTTGGCCACATTAGATAATTTTCAAAGTTTAGAAGAAGCTGTAGCAGCTCTTCAAGCCAAATTTAAGACCCAGGCCACCAACTCTGAGCAATTGAAACAACAATTGGAAGAGCAGATAAATAATGTCCAGACACAGCTCCAAACAATTGTCAAAAGCATAAAATCACAAGAAGATTTTGATCTAGTGATTTCCACTCTAAAAGAACAGATTCAGTCACTCCAAATACCTAATCTGGATCCTCTGCACAATGCCATAGCCGAGGTTAAAGAAAAAATTGAGACACTTGAAAATTTTATGAACAACTTGCCATCTTCTGATGCTTTGAATGCAATAACTCGGAGTGTAGCAAATATTAAGCTGCAACTTGAAACATATGAAGATTTTGGAAAAATTCAAAGTACCATAACCCATCTTGAAGGTACAATAGCAGCAGTGCAAAGTGATTTGGCAAATGTACAAGAAACTCGCCTGCCTGGGATTGTAGATACACTTGTCAGTGTCCAGCAACAGATCACAAAGCTTGAAAACCTCAACACTGAATCTGAACTATCTCATTTTCATCACTTGATCGATGATATCCAAACAAAACTTGAAATTTTACAACAATCCACACCCTCTCAGGCAGATATAGCCCTGCTCCAAAATGCTATGCAAAATGTGGCTGATGCTTCTGAATTAAACAATGTAAAATTGGCACTTGAATTTTTGCAAAATACAGTATCAAATCTTCCCACATCACAGGAACTTAAAAATATTAAGAGAGCAGTGAATCGCATATTGATATCTTCCGATTTCAATATGCGATTCACTGCTCTCTTAATATTTTTAAGTTCCTGTGATGTGGGAAGATTTGATACTGTATTTTGCAAAAATTCAAGTGCCAATTTTACATTGTTTAATTCAGAAGCATCAGCCACATTTTGCATAGCATTTTGGAGCAGGGCTATATCTGCCTGAGAGGGTGTGGATTGTTGTAAAATTTCAAGTTTTGTTTGGATATCATCGATCAAGTGATGAAAATGAGATAGTTCAGATTCAGTGTTGAGGTTTTCAAGCTTTGTGATCTGTTGCTGGACACTGACAAGTGTATCTACAATCCCAGGCAGGCGAGTTTCTTGTACATTTGCCAAATCACTTTGCACTGCTGCTATTGTACCTTCAAGATGGGTTATGGTACTTTGAATTTTTCCAAAATCTTCATATGTTTCAAGTTGCAGCTTAATATTTGCTACACTCCGAGTTATTGCATTCAAAGCATCAGAAGATGGCAAGTTGTTCATAAAATTTTCAAGTGTCTCAATTTTTTCTTTAACCTCGGCTATGGCATTGTGCAGAGGATCCAGATTAGGTATTTGGAGTGACTGAATCTGTTCTTTTAGAGTGGAAATCACTAGATCAAAATCTTCTTGTGATTTTATGCTTTTGACAATTGTTTGGAGCTGTGTCTGGACATTATTTATCTGCTCTTCCAATTGTTGTTTCAATTGCTCAGAGTTGGTGGCCTGGGTCTTAAATTTGGCTTGAAGAGCTGCTACAGCTTCTTCTAAACTTTGAAAATTATCTAATGTGGCCAAATCAGTATATCTCTGAAGCAGCAGTTTGAGTTCAGAATCAATTTTAAGAAGAGGGTCCATGCATTGTGATTGCAAATTTGTAATTTCTAATTGAAGACTGGCATTCAGTGTGGTTTGTAAAGCTTGTAAATCACTTCTCAATTTCTTGACTCTGACATCAAGCATCAGAATCTCATCACTGTGATCTTCATGTCTTGTGTGGCCAAATATATCATTAGGCATTTTTGTTTTACTGGTTATTTATTATTGAATATCTGATTCTTAATTCTATAAAAAAGGGTATAAGCTTGTCATATGATCCCGGGACCTCAATATATAAGCAGTCACCAGCAGAAACCGTATATACAGTGCCAGAAATCATGTTTGAGTGCTTGATTCTATAAATATTTCTCCCTATTGAAATTTTAACATCACCCTCAGGGGTTGTAATAAATTGCAATTGCCCACCTACAGGTAATTGGTAGTGATTTAAATTATTGTTAAATATGTACAATATTTTGCCTGTTTCTTCATCATTATCTGTAAGTATGCTGTTCAGATGAATAATTAACAAGCCACTCAGTTTAGACAGCATATCAGGAGAGGCTTGCGGTGTTGGCAGGTCCATAATAGCCTGTTTTTTGAACCCAAATAAGTTCATAGGCATGTTTATTTATTTCAAATCATGCTCTGGAATTGGGCATTGTTTCCCATTTTTCAAATCACAATGCCCCCAAGGTAGAGTATGTATGTTACATGACAAAATGCATCTCTTGTCATCATGTGGGTCCAGAGCCACTTTTGTTACAATATTTGAAGTCAATAAGTGATTCTCACTCTGAATTCTATTTTCTGATGTTCTAATTGAATTCTGTGATTTGATGCAATTTTTATAATCTTCAAATACAAGCTCTTTTTCCACAGTCACTCTGCCAATGCCCTTGGCTTTTTTGACAACAGCACTACATGTTTTAAAACTGTACATCTTGGCACTTAACCCAGCAAATTCCACAATAACATCACCAAGTGTCTCATCTTTTAACTTGCCAGGCACCTTTTTGTTGTGGTGTTGTTGAATCTTTGTATGTTCACTGGTATCAAAATATTGAAACAATTCAGGCTGTGACATATCTTGATAAACATCTTCTGTTTGAATTTCAAGAATAAAACTATCCGTGTCCATGTACAATAATTTTACACGATCACCATAAAAAGGTTTCAGCACATCATAATATAATATTAACATATGTAATTTGGACGATTCCAATATCACAGCCCCTTCATAAATAGGTTTATCAAATTTGATTTTTGTTTTCATCATGTTGAAAAGTGCCATGTGCTCATCATAAATTCTTCTGTAATTGAAGTTGGGCTTTGCAACCAATTTTTTGCTCAGGCTGGGGTCAGTAATTATTTTAACATCGGTATGTTTCCTGACATTTTCAATAGTTTTGCCATACACAGAATTCACCATCAATTTAAACAAGCCCTTATCAAATTCGCTTTTTGCAGATGTTCGAAGCTCCGTATTTGTATCAATATAAGGTTTCAACCATCTTGAGTGCCTGAACCTCAAAACTTTGCCAACTTTGGTCACTTGAACACCATGTTTCATCAGGAACTGTAGGTTTTTGTAATATATGACATAGCCTTGTTTCGGCTCCAGAGTCGTCATGAGCTTCCTCTGTTTAGAGCCAGGTGAGCACTGAACCTCGGGAATTGGGGGCAGATCAGAAAATTTGTTGTGTAAATGATCTGGAAACATCAGATCAGTCTCTAAGAAGAGGCCATATTCACTGTCATCAAAATTCTGAAGATCTTCAATATTGAAATCTTCAACCCATTCAAGCCCTGCATATGGCAATTTATCCATCATAGCGTGACCATAGAGGTTGTTTGCATCTCCATACAGTATATAATTTGATGGCCGTGTTGGATCATAATCAGGCATGTATTTGTTATTTGCTCTGGCATATCTCTGGGAACATTGCACCATCCCCCCTCTTATACATTCCTCCATAAACAGATACTTTTCTTGATCGTGGATCAGATCCAATGGCTTTTTGGTGTTGAAAAACATTGCAGCCCATGCTAGGCCCGGGGCACTGTAAAAATATATTGGATCCAGTCCATAATTTTGCATAGAAGATTTTCTGAATGCCTGCATTATATCAGCTGAGAGGGTCACATCAAGTTTTAAATAAGCCTTGTGATAATCACCAAATGTCTGGCATTTTAAATTGTTCCACATCAATTTGGCATGGTGATAATCTTCATCAGTGATTCCAGATCCTCTGATTTTGCTGTAAAACTCTTCTTGTGGTGGCAGGGAACACTCATCAAATTTAGAAAAATCTGTGACATAGTCATATGGATATACACCCTTCCGCCTAATTAATTTCAGCTCCTGATCTGGAAACGAGGCACGTGTGATTTTCAAGTCATCATCAGATAATTGAGAGGCCAGTGTAGCCAGGCTAGCAGGTAAAAATCTGTAAGAATCAAGAAATCTTAATTGAATAGGAACACCATCAACTTTAATTATCTTGCTAATAGATATATATTTTTCATCATTTTCAGCTAAAATGTTTAAATTCTGCTTGTCAAACCCCTCGTACCTGATCAGATGATGGAAATCATAATTGGATGCTCCATGGCAAAATATGGGGATAAATCTTGGTCTCTTGATCTTAATATTGCAGCTATTACACAGGGCCTGTTTATATCGACCATCTGTATGAGAATGGTGTTTCACCTTGATATTTGTATCTGAAAATTCACAATCACATACCGGGCATTTTTCTGCATTGTTGAAATCTTCAATCTGTTCCTCTGTTAAAGGCAACATAGGCTTTGATTTTAATAAGATGTTAGATGCTATGTCACGGCACTCATTTTCTATTCTATGTTTAAATTCTTTGATGGCATTTGGTCCCACGTATAAGTATGGCTCACTAGCTACACCATCCCGTATAACCACACAACAAAAGCTGGAAGGTTCATGTAGCTGGTATGGTGTAATTGATGATTCTTCTGGATCTGGGCTACAGAATGCAAGAGATTTGAGATTCGATTCGAAATCACAGACAATATATGCTGGGTGTTCCAACAAGGCTTCATACTTTTTGAATTCTGCTTTTTCACTTGGATTGGGCATCACCATATGAACAGGTTTATGGTTGCCACAGTATTTCAGATGCTCAATTAACTTGTTTTTAGCAATTTCTGCATTCTCTTCCCGAACCCCCTTCACCATTTTTTGACCATCAAATACAGTTAAACATCTTCTGCACAACTTAAATATTGTATGAGTTTTGTCTAGTTGTGTTCTCACTAAAGCTTCAAGATTATGTATCAGAGTGTAATGGTATGTATCATCCCCTTCAATTAAGAGCAGATCAATCGGAATAGCAGATTCATCATCAATTGTACTGATTCTGAGAGGTGCTATCGGACAATTGCCAGTGGAACAAATAAATACATTAATAGATAATTGTTTGCCATTGATGTGCTTGGCTCTTTTTTCAAATTTATCAATATTCTGAACTGACATTGGATATTCCAAACCCTCCATTACATCGTCAAAAAGATGTTCATGTTGTTTGTAATAAGTTATTCTCTGAGGATCCTTTGAAACTGGATACAAAGCAGCTAATATACACCACAAAAAGCATTTCTGGTCGGCATTTTTTATATTGACCACGGCTCTTTTGTTTTTGATATTGGCAGGCAATGGTACATAAGTAGATCCTTGTAAAGGAGTGAATTCAGAAATATTAACATATAACTTGTGTGATGAACCGCATAGGCTCCATCCGGACTCTTTTGCTGCAAATTCAGAGTGTTTGATGTTCAGTTGATTTATCAAGCTGCTTATTATTGTGTCTGAATTTGCATTTGAATATACAGGTACAGTTTCTGTTATGTGGGGCTGTGTAAATTTTGTGCCATTTGGTTTCTTATATTGTACAAACAATTTGAGGGATAGCTTATAAGAGCCATTTTGTGCATTAAGAATTGCCTGCAGATCAGAATTTATACTGTTCAAGAAATTCTTAATGCCGCATCTTGGCTCTGATACAAACTGGTAATCCCTAAGTTGGGCATTAAAACTGCTATGTATGGGTGGTTCATAGCGTGGCTGCTTTGCAGGTCCAGCATTAACAGGTGTTTCATGCTTCCTTTTCAGACCAGATGTGGATGGTTGTGGGGGCAATGTTGATGACTGTACATAAGAATTACACTTATGCCATTTGTAATATGCCTTGCTTAATATTTTATGGCATCTTGGACATATTTTCATGGCCTTTCTGCATTTCTTAGAGTTACAAATACGGCAATGTCTAGCCCAATGAGAACTAGATATATTTTTATTACACCGATTGCAATATTTTTGTTTTGGCATTTTTTCTTGTAGTTTATTATATAAGATTTTCTGGGCTTCAATTCCAAACTTTATACTTAATAAAAATATCAGTTGGGTTCAGCAGTTAATGGCTGAGCTGGTGCTTTTATACCCAAACAACAGCAGTAACTAGGTTTTGGTGATAGTTTTGCTGTTATACAACACACAAACCTCAACTGTTTATCAGCTAGCAGTGAATATCTTATGTGTGGGCAGTTGCATATATTTCAATCTTATATCAGGACTCGAACCCAAAGCCTCTGATTACAATGCCACAATATTAATACGTCTCCAAATAGAATATGCCCATATTTTACTGGGTTCTGAGACCCTTATGCAGACAAAATTGGATTTTGAACTGCCATAATATTTTCTAAGTCTTTGCCTAGGCTCATATTATCTGAACAGAATTGCTTTTAGCATGAGGGGGGTACAGTTCATTGCCACTGTGTGAAAATATGTATCTTTATCTCAATAATCTTTGTTACACTTTTACATGTTGTCTTGCATGACTAGGAATTTGTTACACTTTTTCCCCTGTCGTGCTGAAAGATTAATGACCCCTTCAGTGAATCATACAGAAAAATCATTAATGCCCCCTTCTAGCGTGTCTCTTGCGTGCCGGCAAAGCACGCAAACAATTAACTATGCTTACCCGCTCTTCTCCTATTGTATTGAGGAGGTGGTTATAAAACATGAAAAAATAAGAAAATTCAGTTTTTTGTACAATATATTATTGTAAAACACTTTTTACCAGGTTTTCAGATCTGGGAGTTGTATATCAACTATTCTCAAAATCCCACTTGTGGACATATTATTTTGCCACATGTTTTCAATCTTAAATATTATATGAGGACTCGAACCCGGAGCCCCTTGTTTACAAAGCAACAATATTAACATTTTGCCATCAGGAGAGGCTTTACATTTTATCAGGACTCAAACCCGAGCCTTTTGCTTACAAAGCAACAATATTAACATTTTGCCATCAGGAGAGGCTTCACATTTTATCAGGACTCAAACCCAGAGGCCTCCTGATTGCAAGACAATAAAAACCATAGGGCTATGCACCACACTCCACTGGGCCTCAGAACCCAGTAACTATAAGCTTTATATTAATATACATGGCAGAATCAATCTGAGCTACACTAAAATTCAATTCCTGGGATTTTGACAGAAAAACACACTATAAGCAATAAGATCATATGGGAACTTGGCATAATTTTAAGTATAAGCAAATCTGTCTGAGAGGCTTTCACCCTTTCTACACTAGAATTCAAAATTCTTAAAATTAAGAGCATGTCACACTGGAAGAATTGGGGTATAGGCCCCTCTTGGCATTGTCTTAAGTATGGGTAAATCTATCTGTTGAGCCCTCGCCTTTTCTACACTAGAAATTCAGAATTTCTTAAAAATCAGAGCATATCACACCTGAAGAATTGGGGTATAGGCCTCTCTTGGCTTTGTTTTAAGTATAAGCAAATCTGATTGTTCAATCAAATAGCCTCGCCTTTTCTACACTTAAAAGTTGCGCTGTCCGTACCGTAAACCCCACTACTGTTATGCCATGTCCGAGACTCTGCCCATCGGAGAATACGAGTGGATGAGCGAGCAGGAACTTCAAGATTGTTTGGAATGGAGCTAAGATCATGAAAATGGATGTTTCCTGAAAGTAGATTTGGAATATCCTCCATCGCTTCATCGAGAACACCATGGATTTGCGATGGCACCTGTGATGGAATCGGCTTCGGAGAAGAAGCTGATGCTCACCTTCAAGAGCAAAAAGAATTACGTGGTGCATTATCGTCTCCTACAATTCTACCTCCAGCATATATTGGTTTTGAAGCGCGTGCACTCGGGATTGAAGTTTAGACAGACCAGGTGGCTAGCACCCTATATCGACGGCAACACTCAACGTCGAGCATCAGCTTCTTCTTCCGCAGACAAAGACCTATACAAATTAATGAACAACAGCATCTACGGCAAGAGCATGGAAGATGCGAGGAAAAGAAGAAATATCAACTTGGTCTCCGACCCGAAGAAAATAAACAAGTTCGTCGCTCAGCCCACGTACAAGAACTTCACGATACTGAGCGACACGTTGGTATTGATCGAACGTGCTCTCCGCCACATAACATTCAACAAACCAATCGCCGTGGGATTCGCGATCCTCGAGTTGTCGAAGCTGGCCATGTACAAGTTTCACTACGACATCATGAAACCACGCTATGGAGAGGCGATCGAGGTGGCGTACACCGACACGGACAGCTTCGTGTACAACATCCACACCGATGATCTATACGAAGATCTGAAAAACATGAGAAAGCATTTCGATTTCTCCAATTATCCGAAAGATCACGCTCTCTTCGACGACACCCAGAAAATGACGATCGGGAAGATGAAGGATGAAGTCAACGGCCGCATCATCACAGAGTTTGCGGGTCTGCGAGCGAAAATGTACGCCGTGAAAATCCAGGACGAGACCGAAATAAAGAAGGCAAAGGGGGTGGGGCGTTCGAGCACAAAGAAACTAACCGTAGAAGATTATAAGTCCTGCTTATTCGACAAAAGCAAGCAACGCATGACCGAACATCGGATCACGAGCACCATCGACCAGTTGCGCACATCCACGATCAACAAAGTGGCGCTTGATCCCCACGACACCAAATTGAGGCTACTGGACTGCAACATCCACACCCGAGAATGGGGATGCCATGACGAGGAAGAAATCTGCTCGCACCATTAGACTTTCGCATCAAAAAAGTACGTATTATTTCTCGCACCACTTTTTTTTTTTAAAAAAAAAACAATCATTCACACTAATTTTTGCATTCACACTTTTTTTGTATTTTTCTATCATATTATGTACACTATTTGAGTATAATTTTTATTTTTTTTTCAGATGCTGCACCCCTACGGAAACTTTTTTAGTTCTTACACATTCCATTCTTAACCAAAAATTTTTCTTCTCTTCAATCATAAAACACACACATTACACACGGAGGTCCTCTGTAGGGGGTCATGGGGGGGTTAAAAAAAAAACCATGAAACTCTACAGAGGCATGGCTTTGTTAGCAGTGGCCATTAGAACTGTGTTAGGCACCACGCACCCCTGGCGGGATATTTTCTTTTTTTGAGGGGCCAGGGATTTCCTTAACAAAAATAAATTTTGATTATCACACACACACACATTGTAGAAGATCGCACCTGAGAGTTTTAAAAAACAAGAAACATCATAGCAGATTACGCTGAGAGCAAGGTCGTGGTAGATTACACTGAGGGATCTTATAGTAAAAAAAAACAGCCTTATAGGAAAGTCATTTCAAAAGTAGGTCAAAGAGGTGAGAGCAAAATTTGCAGGAGGTAAAAAAATAGCCTAAAAAATAATGCCAGAGCTTTTTTCTGTCCACTTTTCTCTCATTGCAGGTTAGTTTTAATCCGTAAAACGTCGTAAAAACGGATTACGCTGAGAGCAGAAGCCCATTAGCAGATCGTAGTAAATTACACTGTGGGAGCTTACACTAAAAGGAGACAGTCTTATAGGAAAATATCGTAAGTCATTTCAAAAGTAGGTCAAAAGGCGAGGTAGCATAAGAGCAAGATTTGCGGAAGATAAAAAATAGCTTAAAAAGTGATGCCAGAGCTTTTTTCTATCCATTTTTCTTATATTGTAATTTAGTTTAGTGCGTAAAACGTCGTAAAATAAAAAGTAGGTTAAAGAGCCCTTCCAGAACATAGTAGATTACACTGAGGGACCTTACAGGAAAACATCGTAAGGGGGGACAGCCTTATAGGAAAATGTCGTAAGTCATTTCAAAAGTAGGTCAATGGGCATTGCTAGAACGTGCGCCTTACAGGAAAACATCGTAAGGGGAGACAGCCTTATAGGAAAATGTCGTAAGTCATTTCAAAAGGAGGTCAAAGGTACGCCTTACGGGAAAACATCGTAAGGGAGGACAGCCTTATAGGAAAATGTCGTAAGTCATTTCAAAAGTAGGTCAAAAGGCGAGGTAGCATAAGAGCAAGATTTGGAGAAGGTAAAAAAAATAGCTTAAAAAGGGATGCCAGAGCTTTTTCTGTCCTCTTTTTTCTCATTGTAGGTTAGTTTAGTGCGTAAAACGTCGTAAAATAAAAAGTAGGTCAAAGGGCCGTTCCAGAACGAAGCGTTCATACTACTGAAAAAGTTTTGCGTAAGAGAGGTGACAAACTTTTGGTGAAATGGCTGGGACTTCCGGGAACAAGTTGGATCGATTCGAACGAAGTGATTCTATGAGTACGTGGAATGTTGTGAAACGTTTACCTGATTCGGAAAATCGAACGAAAAAAAGGAACGGCAAATTGCTCCCCGACAGCATACGATGTCTGATCGTAAGACCTTCGGGGTGTGGAAAGACGACACTGCTCATTGATAATTCTATCCTCGCACCCAATTGGTTAGACTGGGAAAACAGACACCTCTACGTATTTTCGAAAAGTCCAGCAACTTATGAAACTGTACGAGGGACTGGGCATTGCAACTTTCGCATCTAAAATCATTCCACTGGACGATTGTCTCGAGAATTCCGTTGTGGTGTTCGACGACATGATCTTGGAAAATCAAAACGAGATTCGTAATTTTTTTACTCGAGGACGTCACAAAGGATTAGATTGTTTCTACCTGGCACAAACTTTTTCCAAGTTTCCGAAACAACTGCTACGCGATAATGCTAATTTTATTTGCTTGTTTCGACAAGACCACACCAATTTAAAACACGCACACGATGATTACGTAGGAGCTGACATAAATTACAATCTATTTTCTAAATTCTGCTCCCACTGTTGGAACAGTGACGATTTCCGATTCGTGACCATTGACATGACTCGGAAAGCAAACCATGGAAAATATAGGAATAAAATAAACGTTTATCTAGACGTCTCAGAGGCTAACAAGAGGACAATTTCAGATTTGCAAACAAGAAGAAAATCCCAAAAAAAATCAAAAAGTCGTGAGAATCTAAAAAAAAAATAATTTGAAAAACGTTCTTTTTTTTCAAACGTCTCAGGCATATATAAAATAACCATTACAAACAAAAAGTGAGTGTTAGAAAAGTGGATAGTCTCAAGCGGGTGACGGCAGAAAACTAGGAGAACCGAACGTATAGGCTGAGAATTCGACGTTTCAGAAACGTTTCAACGTATATAGAAAAATGTCAAAACGTCAATTTCAAGAAGACGAAAATCTCAAGTTGCGGGAATATCTAGTGAAACGCTTCAAAGGTTGGAAATCCGAGAATCGCGGATTCTACCAAGAGTAGAAACGACAAATTCAACCTGTTATCGACGCCATCAGCGGTCTAGGTAAAGAAATTAAAAGTGTCACGGAACAAAATAAAAATTTGATCAACGAACTCGTGCCACTTGCAGCTAAACGTTACACTGTACACACGCCCATTTCGAGCATTCCTTCGACGCCGTTCGAACTGAAGGAAGTACCGGCACGACGTCGAGCCATAGGTAGCACGTCGTCGTCTTCGGATAAGATCGAGTTGGGGCCGTTGGCACGAGACTACCTGAGCACGGGGAAGTTCGACAAGGATGAAGTGTTCGGATTGTATCCGAGCATGGAAACCAACGAAGGCAGTGTGGTGTGGAAGATTGGAAAATCGAAAGTCACCTTCGAAGGCAAAGACATTAAAGTTAATTTAGGCGAGATGGATAGTTGGACCAGGTATCCGGGTACGGTGGGACTGTGGGAACTCGTTGCCAAAAAGCAGCCGAAAGATTACACCGACGAAGATTACCAGAGTTACAGGGAAATTCTAATCATGACGGATGCCATGTATCAGAACAACGATGCCTCGCAGAATAGGGTGAAATCGAGCAGCGGCGAGAAGTACAGGAATCTCATCAAACCGATTTGGAACCAGGTCAAAACAGGCAGCGGCGTCAAACGCTACAACACGTTACCCAAAGAATTCGTTTGGGTGGACGGCGTGACGAAGCTCGTGGACCGATTGTTGGTGATAGCCGGCGAAGAGAATGCAGGCAATCGAAATTTCTACAACGAGAAGGTTGGCATCGTGGACATGATCAGCACGAAACTTTCCAACTTCATCGTGAACGACGACAGGGGCATAGGTTACCTGATCAAAATCATCAACACGCTGCCTCCGAGATTCTGGAACGTGGCCGAAGGAAAGGGACTCGTGAACGACATCATCAACAAGTTACCTTTCGAGATCCATTTACCTGGCTACCAGTACTGCGGACCGGGTACCAAACTCGAGAAAAGATTGGAGAGAGGAGACAAGGGTGTGAATCCGTTGGACGCCGCATGCAAAGATCACGACATCACTTACAACAACACTCGCACCGATCTGGATTCACGACACGAAGCAGACAGAAAGTTAGAGCACGCAGCTTTCGAAAGATTCGTGAGCAGAGACGCATCGTTGGGAGAAAGAGTTGCAGCACTGGGCACCACCATCGCCATGAACACGAAACAAAAATTTGGATGGGGTGTATAAATAAATAACATACAGTAAAAAAAAAAAAAAAAAAACTTGCATAACCGATTTACCGCCCGAACTGCTATGTAAAATATTCAAACACGCAGTAAACGGAGATGTTAATAAACTTTTAATCAAAGCAAAAACCACGCCGGAATTTCATATCCCTTGAGAAATGGCTGTCAAGGATCATCTTCGGGAGATCAGTGGCATGATGTGCGGTGATCTCGACACTCTTGTTTCGGCTGCAGGGGAAAAATTAAACGAGAGAATGGACGAACTGCACGAGGCGAGGCAGGGGAGAAGACGATACACGGATGATTGGCGCAAGTCTAAACAGGAGACCGAAGAAATCATCACGCACATCATCGCGTTTTCCGAAGCACGAACTTTCTTCCTCTGTTAAAAAATAATAATAATATATATACGTGTCAAAACTTGATATATAAATAACACACATCGTGAAAAAAAATAATCTTCGGTATATATAAATAACACACATTGGGGGAAAAATAAATTTCTCTAACACCCTGAAATTTCTCTTCCATATGAGTGAAAATAAATTAGTGACCTCCAAGAATTAAAACAAATGCTAAATTTGTCAGTCGAATATGTAAAAATTCAGGAATTGGAAGTCGGCAAACCTTACACGATAACTTCCGGTTCAATTGTTTCTACCCAGTATGGTCCCAAGGTGCGTCTGTTGCTCAACGGACAATACAGTCTTTTTTTACCAGATCGATACGCTATCATGTTATCCGACGAGAAGCTAGCTATTTTAATCGAGAACAAAACTCAAATCGTGTACAAGGGGACAAAGGAACTTCTTGGCAAGAAAACGAAGCACGTAATAGAATTTGTTTAATCACAGACACCCACCCCCGGAATATATATATATATAAATAACATACCATGAAAAAAAATGACAACTTGTATAACTCAACTTCCTCCCGAAGTGTTGCACAAAATATTTACGTTCACGTTCGACGGGGATGTAACTAAACTCATAGACTTGTGTAAAGTAACGCCAGAATTTCGTTCACCGTGCAAAATGATTTTAATGGATCACCTCCGAGAAATAAGCGGAATGAAAAAATGTTCCGATCCCCAGAGACTCTCTTTCGAGCCGCAAACAAAAAATTGACGATAGGTTAGACGAGCTGCACGAGTGGAGGCAGGGGAGAAGAAGATTTACCGAAGACTGATACGCGTCGAACATTGAAACTGTCGATCTTGTAAACCACATGATAGCATTAGGCGAAGCAAAAACTTGTTTTATTTCCCAGAATACATATATATAAATAACACATCGCCACCTATTCTGAGTGAGACGATATAAATAACACACATCGTAAACCTAACGGAAAAAAAATTGTTCTCTTTCCCAGATAACATATAGCATCAAAAGAAATGAAGCCCAAGGGTGTCGTGTACCAGATACCATACTCCAATCTAAAAAATCTAGGTGCCTTGGATGGCTTACTCACCAAGAAACAACGCGAGATAAAACGTTCTTGCTTGACGAAAGGACACGGAATGAAATTGCTGCTCAGCACTCCACAATTGAGAAGGTTGCAGCGTTCGCGGAAACAGCAAAAGATCGGAGGTTTCATATTCAGCATCCCGGCCATCCTGGCAGCATTGGGGGCCGTGGGAAGTTTGGCTGGGGGTAGCGCCGCCATCGCGAAAACCGTCATCGACTCGAAGAAGAACAAGGCGGAATTGGAAGAACAGAAACGTCACAACCTGGCCATGGAGAAGAAAGGGGGGAAGGGCGTGATGAGGAAGTTTAAAAAAAAGAAACAGCACTCACCAACCGAGACATTGAATCTCTGATCAAACCGTTACAAATCAAACACTTCAGAGGAGTTTTCATGTCCGATTCGTTACCTTCAACCGCTAAAAATGGAGAATGTGGAGTAGTCAACTTGGACAGTCAAGAAAATCCAGGCACGCATTGGATATGTTACCACAAAAATGACAACAAAGCATTCGTTTTCGATTCTTTCGGAGGTGTTCCACCTACAAATTTAGTTCATTATCTGAAAACAAACAAAACATATATATACTACAACGACGAACGCATTCAAAATTTCGGAGACGTGAACTGCGGTCATCTCTGTCTCTCCATGCTCGCGTTTCTCTCTAAAATAAATAACCCTACGATCAAAGATTTCCAGAAAGCATTGTGGAACCTTAATCACGATGGGCGTGTTCCATCTCACAAGCGAATCTTCGATCTTGAAACTCACGCTGCACGACGACATCGTCTATCCTAAATCCGTAGCTCTGAGTGCATTCTACAGCATGTACCTCATACCTAACGTCACGCAGCACAACAAAATTAGCGTCGGAAGCGAACATATCGTCGTCACGCCAGGCCAATACAATCTTTCTACTTTGCAAGCTCAGTTACCCAGAGGCACGTACCTTTCTCAAAATTCGGTCACGCACAGAGTGGAAATCGTGTCCGCGTCGGAGACCGTGGACCTGGGCACCATGGGAGAACTTTTAGGTTTCTAGAACGACACAAAACTCGAAGCTGACATCAAGCACACGGGAGCAAACATTCCTAAATTCTTGGCCATAGAGACTCTGAACGTTCACTGCAACGTGGCGGAAGGCATGATCACGAAATCCTCTAGCGGATTGCTGAGAAGCCACAAGCAGACGGGAATCATAGCCACGTTCAAACCAAGTTCCGAATTCATGGAACCGATCATCTACACACCCTCTTCGCCGATCTATTTTCCAGTATGTCGCAACCGCATAGACGACATAGAGTTGGTGGTGACGAACGAGAAAGGCGACGTGGTGGATTTCGCAGGTGCAACTACCACTGCCATCTTGGAGATAAACGTATAATAAATAACACACATAGTGAAAAAAATGGAGCAAATCGAAAGTTACGAATTGCAATCTTTCCCTCCCAACCGTCGCACGTTCGCAAATTTGAACGAAGCGAACCGGGAGATCGAATACGACGTGGACGTAGGCGATGGGTTCGTTCATCCTCACAGAGCGGACCTCTACCTTCAATTCGACGTGGTGAAAAAGGAAAGCGGAGACGCGTTCCCCGCAGCAGCAAATTTGATACTCGTGGACAACTTCGTGCCTCACCTGTTCTCGCAGGTGGAGGTGAGGAAACACAACACCGTCATCGACAGAATCGATTATCCAGGCATCACGTCGACGGCAGTGGGAACATTGAAATTATCCAAAACGGACGCAGCGTACTATCAAGCGGGAGGGTTCGAAGCGGGGACCAAAATATCGACGAGAAGTCACACGGTGCTCTTTCCCATGCGTCTGCTTCCGGGATTCTTCTCGGAATACAAGGAGATCATGTGGAAGGGAGGACTGAGGATCCCGTTTCGAAGAGCGGCCAACGACAACGACGCACTGATGCGATACGCTACTTTGGGTCCGGACGGCACCACGCCGCTGCCCAACACTTTACCCGAAGCAGCCAAGTGCGTCATCCGGAGCATGGAATTGAGAATGCCGATCGTGGAATACGAAACGAACTACGCCCTCAAGTACAAAGCGGAGATCTTGAAATGTCCGCAGGTACCGATTCACTTTCACGGTTACCAGTGCGTGCAAAAATTAGCGTCGGGAAGTCACATGGAATTCGACGTGACGACGCAGTTCAACAACATACAGTTCGACATGCCAGATTTCGTCGTAGTGCTCTTTCAGACCGGGAGGGACAAGAATCAGGAAAAAGATTCCAGCAAATTCGACGACTGCAAGATCAAGAACGTTTATCTCAAGAATGGTAGGAATGAAGTGTTCCCGCGCGAGAATTCCAACCTCGACATGACCAAAGACGATTACCTCAAACTTTACGAAGCTTACCCCTCTTACAAGCGCGTGACCGAGGGAAACGTGGACATGCACTACACGCCCAGCGAATTCAAAACCCACAGACCCATGTCCGTCATCAACACCACGAAGAGGAAGCAGGTGGTGGTCAACGATCGCACCAACATCAAGGTCGTCTGCGAGTTCCACGACGCGCTGCCTGCCGATACTCTATGCAGCGTCATCCTGATTGCAGAGAAGTCTTTCGCGTACGACGTGAAGAACGAGAGGGTCACGGAGCAGATTTAACAGGTTTAACATTTTTCTTGCACAACGTAGATAAGAAGTTTTGCACAATCGGTTACAATAAGAAATTTTGTACTAGCACAATCAGTTACAATGATAATACGAATATCACTAGTTCAGATAAGTTACAATGTCAATTTCACCTGTTATCAGTTACAATGTTTCTTTCCCATCAGTTTTTTTTTGCACTATAGCACGACAATGATTCTTTTTTTTCATTTCAGGTGCTGTAGAACAACGAGCACACATACACATACACACTAGAAAAAAAAAGCATGCAACTTTATTGTAACACACACACATTTTCCATCTTCATCAAGAAAATATTATAATAAACATAATTTTTTATCTCACAAATAAAACTCTATATCCAAAAAATACAACATCAAATAACACTAGAGTCGTTAGTACACGTTGCATGCATTACGGAGGTCCTCTGTAGAGTTTCATGGAAGTTTGAGAAAAAAAAAACACGTGAAACTCTACAGAGGTGTGGTTATCTATAACCGCAGCCGTTAGAGAACCTTTTTGGGTTGGGCACCACGCACTCCTGGCGGGGTTATAGGGGCCAGGAATCCTAAAAAAAAACAATTATTATTTGTTTGTTTGCTTGCGTCACAATACGGAAATAATGAGAGGCGCACGCATGTGCGTGTGTGTGGCACATCGTGCCCGAGAGGTTTACAAAAGGTCACGATATATAAACATGGTCCCCAGACTTGGAAAATTACGATAAGGCGCATTCGCTCACCACTGTTGCCAGCTATAGGTCTTTGAAATCTCTCTCTCTCTCTCTCTCTCTCTTCATCTTACAGCAACGTTGGCATCTCTCTCTCTTTTTTTTTAGTTGTAGGTGGTTTGCCAACACTCTCTAGTTAATAATGCTACATATTATACACACACACGCACACATATACTGTGTTGCCATCCATCCATCCATCCATCTCTCTCTCTTTTACGGCAGTGTGTGTTTGTTACCGGCTCTCCTTGCCCAGTGTGTGTATGTTACGCCAGTGTATACATTGGCTAAGCCCTTGCCAAGTAAGAAGAAGAAGAGGTGTAGGTAGGTGTTGGCAACACTGCGAGAAAATGGGGCTTATGCCTTACAAGAGCAAACCATTAAGTCGAGCTCCACCGAGCCCCACTCCGAGCTCCACTTTCGGGCGCTGAACTCTCCCCCAACTACACTACTGGTTAACTAACATAGAACAGGGACAAAAGTTTAGAACTTTGTGCTTCATAACATAATACATACAATTTTATTTATATATTTATTTATTACAATTCGGTGATTTTTTGCCAAACTGTCCTTCTTTAGTTTAGGTAAATATTATGCAGAATGAACTAACAATTTGATTTATACCGGGTTCTTGCTTTTTTTAAAATTTTGCTAAAAATACATTATTCATACTTATGTGAAACGCTGAGCTGTATTGGGCGCTCGGACTGCACTCGTGATGTAGTGACACTCTTATACAGATCGGATTGATTTCAGTTATTAAGTATTACTTTTAATCTGCGAATTAATTAATGTTTAAACGATATTTTTCATTTTATTGCAAGAGCTTTTACAATTCATTATTTTCAGTAAGGGGTTTGCCCCGGTATTATGTGAGGGACTCGATTAGCCATTTAGAAATAAATAAATAACAGTCTGCGTGTGAAAGAAAACAAGGTAGCGAACACACTATGTTTGCGTTTCTCAGTTCGTCCATTTCATCAACATGTCGTAAGTGAATCTCGTGATTCACGATTATTGGTACTGCACGACACTCCAAACACGATGGGCTCATTTTTGAATGAAGGGTCTTGAATTTCAGTCCGTATATGTTGGAAACTATTTGTCTTGGCCAGTTTGTAAATGCTGTAGATACTTCTTACAGGCATAGGTGTGCACACGGAGGTGCCAAAGATACCTGGCTACCCCAAATGTCTTCTAAAAATTAAAGAAAATAGGTTGAACTACCATTAAAATAATGAAAATAAAATCAGTGGTAAAAAAGTAAGGAATTTCGTTTCATTGGAGATACAACATCGCAAGTCTAATTATTCTTTTGTATTTTGCCAGATAAGACTCCCAAGTTGTTGTTTTCAATTCAAGTGGCAAACTTGTTACGCGACCCTGGAAGTTACGTCAGAGCGATCGTCTGGTGAGTTGGGTTGTATACGTCCAGTTATGGACACTTCTGGGTTGTAATGATTGCATTGAAAGTTAATGGGATTGTTATAACCCAGAAGTATCCGTGACTGTACATACAGGTTAGATTTTCAGCGCTCATAGATCAGAAACTAAACACTTTCGAGGTAATGAGTATCAGGAAAGTTTATTGTTTTTTTATATATATATCTACCAGCATCCAACCGTTGTTGAAGTTGTTTTAGGACACCCTGAATATGTTGGAAGGGGGGAAGAGCATGAGTGCATGTAAAACTCATATAAGGTCTTAGATTTATACTGCCCACCCTAATTTATGAATATACTGCTTCTGCCCACCCGGTCGAAAATTTCTGTCGCCGCCCCTGCTCCTCGATAGTATAATGATAACAGTGTGATCAGGGTGTCCCGGGTTCGATACCCGCTGGAGACACATGGCACATTTGTTCGGATCCCACTTTAAACTGCAGGTTCAGTCCCGATTAGCATTTCTGTGCGTAAAATGGATTTAAAACCACAACCCAATCAATCAATTTTGCAACTTATTTTCATTTAGGTCGTTCGGCGCCCAGGGCAGACTCCCGCCGCCCCCTAGCTACGGTACTGAAGACTAAGAAAAGCAGGTAATGCGAGCGAAGCGATCAAAAAAAATTGCGAAAAGTATTTTTATTTGCATAAAATTTCAAGTTGTGGGCGGTAATTGCAGGTACACTTGGCCGTCAATGGACAATGCCTCCCCTGCCCCCTTGTGGTTGCGCCATTGCATTGGAATGAAAGTGGCGACACGCGAGTTGCGTTCGCGCTGAATCTTTCGTTGCTGGGTCACTTGATGTCGACACATAAACTCAAGGTCGACAGATTTAGATTCGCGTGGGTGGTGGAGGGAAACGTGTGAACTGCTGAACTTGTCACCTATGATGTAAGCGATCTCATTTTGATGGAGTGTTTGGGATTGATTACCTCAAGGGAAATGATTTCCTTGCGCTAACCTGATGTGAGGGTAGGAAGTATCAACTAGGAACGAAGTTAATGGCAAGCACAAACGCACTTGTTGTGTGTTTACGTAGAGGTCGATTTGATGTTTTAAGACCACTTTATGCACAGTAAGGCTTATCGGGATTAAACCTACATTTTAAAACTTTGATCTGCACCACTGTATGCCTCCAACGGGTATCGAATCAGGGACTTTTTGATTACAAGGGAACAACCCTACCACTGCGCTATCGGGGAAGCCGAATTAAATATTATCATGATGATTCATAACATACCCAACTTACAGACCCTATTTCCAAGATGTCTCAACTACAATTTTACAATAAACAACTCTGGGAATAATTGAATGTCGATGCTAAATTAAGATGTAACACAATTCAAACAAGTTTCGAATGTAGCAGTTTCCTAGCTTCTTTCTTGCTCAATTCATCCAACTTAAATTGACAATTTGTACTAGGTGGTTAACCGTGGCGACAAAGTAAGAGAGTGACGGAAAATGTGGTGAACAAATAAGAGGAAATGCAATATTTCCGCAGCATTTGTCTCAAGTGACGGTTGAAACTTCAAGTTAACACCCACTGAGACGCGGCAACAGAAAGCAACAGAACTTCTGTTGTCTGCTTCTATAGAAATCAAATGGTGTAACGCCCACTACAGGGAAAAGCACGGAATTTCCATGCCAAAAGTCTGCATGTCATCTTAAAGGTTATCGCCCGCTGAGACGCCGGAAACGCGTCTGTTGCGTTCTGTTGCCGCGTTTAACAACATCTCAGTGGGCGTTAAGTTTAACCCGCGAATTACAACCAGCTACTTCCATAAACGAATCCATTATCTTAGACGTTGAAAGGTAACGAGGGATCCGACAGACCCGAGTGAAACTTAATTTGTCGACCATTTTGTGATACAAACTGCCATGGCAATCCCTTGAATGTACCCTATACTAGGTGCTTGCACTTTGGACGTGTTTCTACCCTCTCTCGTGTGCGTCTAATTGAGTTACACTTCTTGACACAAATATCACTGAATTTTATTCCACAGAAGTCGAGATTTGTTGAACTTTAAGTTTTGAAAGCGAAAGTAATTAGAAAATATTAACTAACTCTGTGGCATTCCTAAAGCGGAAAGGGCGAGCGTCCCCTTGTAATCAAGAGATCCCGGGTTCGAAACCGGATTGAGGCACATAATGGTTCGGATCACACTTTAAACTGTAAGCCCAGTCCCAACTAGCCATACTGTGCATAGAGTGCACTTAAAACACAAAGCCGAACTTAAACTCTAAAGTGGAAAGTTTATTGTCACAGCAACCTAAACTTTTTATCCGTTCCTACAATGGGTAAGATTAATTCAGGTTTCTCCATTGTTACCAGTTTCCTTATAAGCATCTTATTTATTGCCATTCCATTCTCGTCTTGGCCGTTCTATAAGTTTCCTACAATTAGGTTTCCCAACCAGTATTCTGTAAGTTTTCTTTCTTCTCCCATTCGTGGTTTATGACCTGCCCACCGAAATAGTCTTTATTTTATAATTAATAACATCTGGTGATGAATATCGATTATCAAATTCATTATTTTTTACCCTTCTTCATTCTTCCTATTTCCGACATACGACTCGCACAAGACCCTGAATGAAAAAGAGGAGGTCGACTGAGCAACACATGAACACTTAAACATCCTTCGTGAGAACAGTTGTTTGGCAAAAAGCACGACAAACAACGTTTTCTTTTGTTTCAACAGGAGACACTGGCACAGTTCCTCTGTAAGACTTAATCCAACTCATTACTATGAGCATTAAATTTCAATGGTGCACAATAACGTTTTGTGTGAACAACAAATCACACACCAATTCACAGTGATAGTCGCTCCTGCGGCATACAAACATATTTTTTTAGAAAATAATTTTAGGCACAATATGTTTCAGATTGTGTTTCATATATTTGCATTACAGTAGTGGGATTTACAAGATAACCAGGACGAGAAATGATGAACCCCCCTCAGGCAGATTTGCTTACACTTAAAACTAGCTCAACATGCCCATATGAGATTCTTGCTCAAGTGTGGAACCCTGTCTAATCCAAATTTTTTGTAAAAATGCCCTCGGGAAGTTCCTGTGAAATGATGAGGCCCCTCAGATTGATTTGCCCACACTTACAAAAGGCACTTCTGTGAGATTGTTGTCCATAATCCTGTCAAAAATATGCCCCTCTTGATATTTTTTTTGCCCACACCTAAAAGTAGGCCACACACACACACACACACACATACACACATATTTACTTCCGGTTTAAGTTCAATTGGATACCAGGTTCAATTTGTTTATCTAATATTAAAACAATGTAATATGCAGAGATTTTCTAGAATTGTTCTGTGACTCTCTCATTTCTTACATCATAAACATATGATTTTTCATTTTCATTTTTCATTTTGTTGTAATCCACTCATATTTAGAGTCAGGCTTATATCTGTCCCAGCCTGTTATACAAAAATCAATACATAACACTCAGCGCTAGGTCATTGCCATTCTAGACACGCATGTCCGTGCAGGTATTTGTGCTAGGTCAGTGTGGATCAATATTTATTCTCTTTTCCCACTTGTAGGCCATTAGTTTTACAACCTGTCATAATAGCTATAGAGTTTTGATTTGAACCCCAAGAAATTTTATGGGGGTTAATGGCGGCAGCTAGCTAGACGGGCAAATTACGCTGTCTCAGCACTTTCTATAAAGAAGGAGAAGGAAAAATTGCAGTCGTTTGTAGCATCTTACTGGCGTGAAACAATAGCTGTAGGAATAGTATCGTGTACGAAAATAAGAATATCTTTACGCAGTGTGCTCCTACTATTGAACTTTCGTGTGCGTGTGAATTGGCAGTGTTGTGCATTCAATATGGCTCCTCCTAAGAAGCAGGCATCGGCAGGCAGCCCGTCCCTTGCCGTCAAGGAGTGTTTTCCCCCGAACTTACTGAAACAAGTGACGGAGGAGGTGAAGTCAGTGGTTCAATCCCCTGACATTCTATCGATGATCAAGGATTGCCTCATAGACTCAATCACCAAAGCAGTGGTGGCTCGTCTACAAGATCTCCTCGACTTTAACACAGAGAAAGTTCACCAGTTCGAGGAAGAGCTTAGGAGGAAGAATGAAGAAAACCAAGAGGTCAAGAAACAGCTGGTGAAATTAGAAGAAAAGGTGGTGGATCTGGAGCAGTATCAGAGGCGGAACAGTATCCGGATATTCGGGATTCCGGAGACCCCCAATGAAAACACAGATAATGTTGCTCTCTCTCTCTTTGAGGAACAGCTAGCAGTGAAATTGGAGCCATCTGAAATATGTAGGAGTCACAGGATAGGGGCCGAATCTGAAGGTAAGATCAGACCAATCATTGTTAAATTTACAAACTATCATTCCCGGGCCAGAGTTTTTAACTCCAAGAAAAAGCTTAAAGGTAGCAGAATCTCTATCAAAGAAGACTTGTGCTTCTCCAGATTGCAGCTCTACAGGGGAGCAATCGAGAAATTCGGTATGAAGTGTGTGTGGACATTCGATGGCCGCATCGTGGTTAAAAGAAACAATGCCAGGCACTACGTCACAACTTTTGATGAACTTGGTCGCCTCTAACACAAAACACAGTGATCGTTTGCTGGGAACATTGCTATTCAACCGCCTTTTAGTTTGTGTCATTCTCAAGTGTTTTTATTTTTATTTCATTTTCGTTCTTTTTTCTCTTTTTCTTTTTCATTTTTTAATTTAAATTTTCAATCTCATTCAAATAATTTTAAGTAGCTATTTATTCTTTCATATCATCTACCTCATTTATGCAAATGTCTAAATTTCACTCTCAGGATATCACATTTTTAACACCCCCTACTTTTACAAACTCACCCCACAAGTCCGTACTTATCTTCCCCGATCCCCCCAGATGCACTGAACAAACAACGCGAAAACAGTTTACGAATTGCGCCATAGCTGATACTGAGTTTGCAACACTTGCAGTCACACCGAGGTCATTCGCGTCCGCAAGGAATGTCTGATCTTCCACCCCAAGTAGCTAGCCTCGAAGACACCCCCTCCCCGACCGCTGACCCACATTTCAAGGGGCCGACAGGTTTAAAGCAAGTGGTTTTGAGGTTGTATCCTACCCTGCCGGACGTCCAGCTCGCGGAGGGGGAAGGCCACATTCACGTCTGCCACCTGAACGTTCAGTCCCTCGACAACAAATTCACGGAACTCTCCGCATCCGAAATAACAAAATTCGATGTAATCGCATTGAGCGAAACGTGGCTGCAATCATCTATTCCTGACCCTCTATACAGCATTCCAAATTTCCATCTCTTTAGAAACGACCGAGACACCCGGGGAGGCGGTACCGCTATTTTCGTTAAGAACAACCTTCTTGCCTCTAACGTAATTTCGGTCAATGAAAGTGACCTTGAAGGACTATGGGTGCGAGTCTCGTGCCCAAAAACAAATAAAAATGTTATCGTAGGTTGCGGATATAGACCTCCTAGCGGATCGGTTGTAAAACCGTGCGCAATCTTGCAAAGGATGATCAGTAGCTTACCACCGAGCCATCTATCAATATTCCTTGGAGATATGAATGTAAATTTGCTGAAAGATGACAAAGACTCAGATACATTAATGGAAACGTTATCAGTCCTAGGACACAAACAACTCGTTACTCGGCCTACAAGAATTACGTGGACATCCGAATCGTTAATCGACCACATTTATTCCTCGAACCCTCACTTGCACACAGTCACACGAACTGTCTATGAGGACATGAGTGACCATTTTCTCGTTTACACCACACTCAAAATTAATATAACGCGCACGCCAAGGAAGCTAATTACTACCCGTAAAATTCATAAAATATACGAACCTAATTTTTTCACCTTCGCGTCCTCTCTTCCGTTCTACGCAAGTACATCTCCCGACTTAACCGTGGACGACAAGGTCAGCCATCTGCAGTCTCTCATTTCGACTGCACTCGGCGAATTTGCTCCCTTGAAAACTCTCAGGGTGAGAGAAAGCAGGAAGCCCTGGATCACCCCTCAAATTATTAAATTAATTTCACAGAAGAACCGCTTGTTCAAGAAAGCGGTGGATCCTTCCTGTGACTATACGTGGGAGCAATACAAATCTTTTAGAAATCATTGCACAACAATTACTAGGCAGGCAAAAGTAAATTACTACAGAGATATGGTGAACCAGACCACTAGCAATAACAACTGCAAATGGAAGGTTATCAATGAGATCACGGGTAGAGAATCAAAAACTACAATTAATCATTTACTAGTCGATAATGTCCTCCTGACGAGCCCGTCCGACATAGCTCATTACTTAAATATTCATTTTTCTAATATATGCAAAGCATCGGCGCACGTTAATCCTCGCAATTCGAACATAAATATTCCAAGAAAAGACCCCAATTCAGCTGTTGTCCAACAAATTGAAGAGTTCACATTAAAATCTGTTACGGTCGATGAAGTTTTGGCAATTCTAAATAAATTAAACGTAAAAAAGGCAGGAGGTTCGGACGCATTCCCAACAGCGTTCTGGTGGTTTTGGCCCCACTTATAGCGGAGCCCCTCGCCGACGTAATAAACACGTCCTTCAAACGTGGCCAATTTCCAACGAGCTGGAAGCACTCCATAATAACCCCAATTCACAAATCTGGATCTCCTACCCTAGCGTGTAACTACAGGCCCATTTCCTTAACCTCAACATTAAGCCGAGTTATGGAAAAAGTAATAGAGAAGCAACTGACAACTTTCCTGGAAGCCAACAATCTGATGTCTGATCGACAGTATGGATTCAGGAAGGATGTATCCTCGGAATTATTATTACTTAGTTTAATTAATGAATGGCGCGAGACACTGGACAAAAAAAGCAATTCCCTAGTTGGATTAATTTCCCTGGACGTTTGCAAAGCCTTCGATACCGTTGATCACAATTTGCTAATAGAAAAATTAAAGAACAGATTTGGTTTCAATAGCAAAACAATTCTCTGGATGGAAAGTTTTCTCGCAAATAGAAAAATCTCAACGAAAGTAGGATGTTCACTTTCCACCGAGCAGTCAGTGTCTGCAGGCATTCCACAAGGCTCTATACTTGGCCCAAAATTATTCAACTTATTTATTGACGATATCACACTAATAAATTCAGATTTATCGATTACTCTGTACGCAGATGACTGCCTTCTCGTCCATGTTGGAGATACGTACCAGGATGTAAAGGAGAAAATGGAAAACTCATTCCCCAAAGTATTAACGTGGTACAACATGAACAACTTGAAACTTAACGTTGCAAAGACGAAGGCCATGGTGCTTCACACCGGTAAGGGAATCCCGGCTAACACGATAGATCTTACCCTTAATGACGCCAGAGTACCTTTGAGCAATCATTTAAAATATCTCGGAATCATTATCGACCCTCAGCTAAATTTTAATCTTCAAATAAATAACTATATTCGTAGAATCTATCACCATATTTACATATTTCGAAAAATTCGTAAATATCTTAATAGAAATCTGAGTAGACATTTCTACCTTTCATTTATTCGTCCCGTATTCGAGTATGGTGCTAGTCTTATTTTTGGCGGTAACATAACTCATCTGAAGAAACTTGAAACTATCCAAAACAATTGCTTAAGAATCATACACATGCACCCCCAAGAATATAATTCCCAACAATTGCGCAAGATTTACAATATACCTACAGTCACTTCGAGAATACATTACATCTACTTGAATAATGTATTCCATAGCATACACAACAAATCATCTCCATTGCAACATAGGATTAAGCTCCGCTCAGAGTTCAGCACTCGAAACACCAAATCGTCCTTACATAGAGACCTTGTAATCCCCAAACCCAACAAAAGCAGATTTGGTCAGAAGTCTTTCTCGTACTTAGCAGCGATAACCTGGAATTCACTCCCGACGAAGATCAAACTCAGTACCAGCAAAGCGCAGTTCTGTCGTCTTCTACGTTCACATGTCTATAAATTCTAACTCCAGTAATATTATTTTCAGTGCTTACTCCCCCCCCTCCTCACCATCCCCACCCACACACATATATTTAAATTTTCATCCCTGTACTTCGAACAGCAATTCCATACACACTCATATCCAAACCCACACACCTTTACACTTTCTTTTCTTCTAAATGTGTATAACTCTCAAACTTTCTTTATTTCATTGCTACTATAGAACACTATACATACTAATGTAAATTCATCACATTTTCCTTAGATGTAGCTTTTGCATATTTTTTTACTATATAGGGCATCAAGTCATTATTTGTATTAATTTTGTTCAAAATGAAATGTTGTATGGCTTAATTGTAACCCTATGGAAATAATAATAAATAATGATAATAATAATAAACCGAGGATAAAAATTAATAATATTAACATATTAAATATACACAAGAAATATACAAGCCACACAGCTGAACAAAATATATATATATATTAAGTACAAAATTTTGAATTGAACCCCAGGAAATCTTATATAATAAACCAACAACAAAAATGCCAAATCAAAAATATTGCAATCAGTGTAATAAGAATATATCCAGCCCCAATTGGGCCAGGCACCAAAGGAATTGTGTTCTAGACAAATGCAGAACCCCCACTAAAATATGCCCTAAATGTCATAGAAAATATAGCATGGAATATTTCACATATAAACATAAAGGTACTTGCTCTGCACAGTCATCAACATTGCCCCCACAACCATCTACATCTGGTCTGAAAAGGAAGCATGAAAAACCTCTTAATGCTGGACCAGCAAAGCAGCCACGCTATGAACCCATCCATAGCAGTTTTAATGGCCAATTAAGAGATCACCGTTTTGTATCAGAGCCAAGATGTGGCATTACGAATTTTTTGAACAGTGTAAATCCTGATGTGCAGGCAATCCTAAATGTACAAAATGGCCCTTATAAGCTCTCCCTCAAATTGTTTACACAATATAAGAAACCAAACGGCACAAAATTTACACAGCCCCACATAACAGAAACTGTACCGGTATATTTAAATGCAAATTCAGACAAAATAATAAGCAGTTTGATAGATCAATTGAATATTAAACACTCTGAATTTGCAACAAAAGAGTCAGGATGGAGCCTATGCGGTTCTCCACACAAGTTATGTGTTAATATTTCTGAATTCAGCCCATTACAAGGTTCTACATATCTGCCATTACCTGCCAATATTAAAAACAAAAAAGCCGTGGTTAATATTGAAAATAATGATGAGAAATGCTTTTTGTGGTGTATTTTAGCTGCTTTGTATCCAGTTTCAAGCCATCCTGAGCGAATAAGTTATTATAAACAACATGAACATGATTTTGATGAAGCAATGGAGGGTTTAGAATATCCAATGTCTGTTCAGAACATTGATGAATTTGAAAAAAAGGCCAGGAATATCAATAGAAAACAATTATCTATTAATGTATTTATTTGTTCCACTGGCCGTGCCAATTGCTTGATAGAACCTCTCAGAATCAGTACACTTGATGATGAATCTGCTGTTCCGATTGATCTGCTCTTAATTGAAGGGGATGGCACATATCATTACACTTTGATACACAGTCTTGAAGCTTTAGTCAGAAAACAATTAGACAAATCTAAGACAATATTTAAGTTGTGCCGAAGATGTTTAACTGTATTTGATGGTCAAAAAATGGTGAATAGGGTTCGGGAAGTGAATGCAGAAATTGCTAAAAACAAGTTAATTGAACATTTAAAATACTGTGGCAATTATAAACCTGTTCATATGGTGATGCCAATGCCAAGTGAAAATGCCAAATTCAAAAAGTTTGAAGCCTTGTTGAAACACCCAGCATATATAGTGTGTGATTTTGAATCAAATCTCAAACCTCTTGCATTCTGTAGCCCAGACCCTGAGGAATCTTCAATTACATCATACCAGTTACATGAACCTTCCAGTTTTTATTATGTAGTTGTACAGGATGGTGTTGTTAGTAAAGAATATTCATACATGGGGGCAGATGCCATCAAAGAATTTGCACATAGAATAGAAAATGAGTGCCATGACATAGCATCTAATATCTTATTAAAATCAAAACCCATGTTGCCTTTAACAGACAAACAGATTGAAGATTTCAACAATGCAGAAAAATGCCCGGTATGTGATTCTGAATTTTCAGATATGAATATCAAGGTGAAACACCATTCTCATACAGATGGTAAATTCTTAATGGCCCTGTGTAATAGCTGTAATATTAAGATCCAGAGACCAAAATTTGTCCCTATATTTTGCCATGGTGCATCCAATTATGATTTTCATCATCTGATCAGATATGAGGGGTTTGACAAGCAGAATTTAAATATTTTAGCTGAAAATGATGAGAAATATATTGCTATTAGCAAAATAATTAAAGTTAATGGTGTTCCTATTCACTTAAGATTTCTTGATTCATACAGAATTTTATCGGCTAGCGTGGCTACACTGGCCACTCAATTATCTGATGATCAATTCAAAATTACATGTGCTTTGTTTCCAAATCAGGACCTGAAATTAATTAGGCGGAAGGGTGTATATCCATATGACTATGTTACAGATTTTTCTAAATTTGATGAGTCTGCTCTGCCACCACAACAAGCATTTTACAGCAAAATCAGAGGATCTGGAATCACTGATGAAGATTATCACCATGCCCATTTGATGTGGAACAATTTAAAATGCCAGACATTTGGTGATTATCACATGGCATATTTAAAACTTGATGTGACCCTCTTGGCTGATATACTTCAGGCATTCAGAAAATCTTCCATGAAAAATTATAAGCTGGATCCAATATATTTTTACAGTGCCCCAGGCCTAGCATGGTCTGCAATGTTTTTGAACACTAAAATGCAATTGGATCTGATCCAAGATCAAGATATGTACTTGTTTATGGAGCAATTTATAAGAGGAGGCATGGTGCAATGCTCTCAGAGATATGCCAGAGCTAATAACAAATATATTCCTGATTATGATCCAGCACTGCCATCAAATTATATACTGTATGTAGATGCCAACAGCCTCTATGGTTATGCTATGATGAAAAAACTGCCATATGCAGGGCTTGAATGGGTTGAAGATTTTAACATTGAGGATCTTAAGAATTTTGATGACAGTGACTATGGCCTCTTCTTAGAGGTTGATCTGACAATTCCAGATAATTTACACAACAAATTTTCTGATCTGCCCCCAATTCCTGAGGTTAAGTGCTCACCCGGCTCTAAACAGAAGAAATTGATGATGACTCTGGAGTCAAAACAGGGTTATGTCATATATTACAAAAACCTCCAGTTCCTGATGAATCATTGTGTTCAAGTGACCAAAATTGGCAAAGTTTTGAGGTTCAGGCACTCAAAATGGCTGAAGCCTTATATTGGTACAAATACAGAGCTTCGAACATCAGCAATAAGCCAATTTGATAAATCTTTGTTTAAATTGATGGTCAATTCTGTATATGGCAAAACTATTGAAAATGTCAGAAAACATACCGATGTTAAAATAATTACTGACCCCACCCGGAGCAAAAAATTGATAGCAAAGCCAAATTTCAATTACAGAAGAATTTATGATGAAAATATGGCACTTTTCAACATGAAAAAAACAAAGATCAAGTTTGATAAACCTATTTATGTAGGGGCTGTGATATTGGAATTGGCCAAATTACACATGTTAAAATTGTATTATAATGTGTTGAAACCTTTTTATGGTGATTGTGTAAAATTGATGTACATGGACACTGATAGTTTTGTTCTTGATATTCAAACAGAAGATGTTTATCAAGATATGTCCCAGCCTGAATTGTATAAATATTTTGATACCACTGAACATACAAAGATTAAACCCCACAACAAAAAGGTGCCTGGCAAGTTAAAAGATGAGACACTTGGTGATGTTATTGTGGCATTTGCTGGGTTAAGTGCCAAGATGTACAGTTTTGAAACATGTGGTGGTGTTGTTGCCAAAAAAGCCAAGGGCATTGGCAGAGTGACTGTTGAAAAAGAGCTTGAATTTGAAGATTACAAAAATTGCCTCAAATCCCAGAGTTTAATCAGAACATCAGAAAATAGAATTCAGAGTGTGGGTCACTTGCTGACTAGCAATATTGTAAGAAAAGTGGCTCTGGACCCACATGATGATAAGAGATGCATTTTGTCATGTGGCATACATACTCTACCATGGGGGCATTGTGATTTGAAAAATGGGAATCAATGCCCAATTACAGAGCATGATTTGAAATAAATAAACATGCCTATGAACTTATTTGGGTTCAAAAAACGGGCTATTATGGACCTGCCAACACCACAAGCCTCTTCTGATATGATATCTAAACAGAGTGCTTTGTTAATTACTCATCTGAACAGCATACTTACAGATATTGATGATGAAACAGGTAAAACATTGTACATATTTAACAATAATTTAAATCATTACCAATTACCTGTAGGTGGGCAATTGCAATTTATTACAACCCCTGAGGGTGATGTCAAGATTTCAGTAGGGAGAAATATTTACAGAATTAAGCACTCAAACATGATTTCTGGCACTGTATATACTGTTTCTGCTGGTGACTGCTTATATATTGAGGTCCCTGGATTTTATGACAAGCTTATACCTTTTTTTATAGAATTTAGAATCAGATACTCAATAATAAATAACCACTAAATCAAAAATGCCTAATGATATATTTGGCCATACAAGACATGAAGATCACAGTGATGAGATTCTGATGCTTGATGTCAGAGTCAAGAAATTAAGAAGTGATTTACAAGCTTTACAAACCACACTCAATGCCAGTCTTCAATTAGAAATTACAAATTTACAATCACAATGCATGGACCCTCTTCTTAAAATTGATTCTGAACTCAAATTGTTGTTTCAGAAATATACTGATTTGGCCACATTGGATAATTTTCAAAGTTTAGAAGAAGCTGTAGCAGCTCTTCAAGCCAAATTTAAGACCCAGGCCACCAACTCTGAGCAATTGAAACAACAACTGGAAGAGCAGATAAATAATGTCCAGACACAGCTCCAAACAATTGTCAAACGCATAAAATCACAAGAAGATTTTGATCTAGTGATTTCCACTCTAAAGGAACAGATTCAATCATTACAGATACCTAATCTGGACCCCTTGAACAATGCCATAGCCGAGGTTAAAGAAAAAATTGAGACACTTGAAAATTTTATGAACAACTTGCCATCTTCTGATGCTTTGAGTGCAATAACTCGGAGTGTTGCCAATATTAAGCTGCAACTTGAAATATATGAAGATTTTGGATAAATTCAAAGTACCATAACCCATCTTGAGGGTACAATAGCAGCAGTACAAAGTGATTTGACAAATGTACAAGAATCTCTAGAAACCCGCTTGCCTGGTATTGTAGATACCCTTGTAAGTGTCCAGCAACAAATCACAAAGCTTGAAAACCTCAACACTGAATCTGAGCTATCTCATTTTCATCACTTGATCGATGATATCCAAACAAAGCTTGAAATTTTACAACAATCAACACCCACTCAGGCAGATATAACCCTGCTCCAAAATGCTATGCAAAATGTGGCTAATGCTTCTGAATTAAATAATGTGAAATTGGCACTTGAATTTTTGCAGAATACTGTTTCAAATCTGCCTACATCACAGGAACTTAAAAATATTAAGAGGGCAGTGAATCGCATATTGAAATCAGAAGATATCAAGAATATCCAGACAGAGATCAAACAACTCACTCAGACAGTGACCACTCTACCAACCAATCAACATATTAATGAACTGCATGCCCTGTTTGAGGATATCAGAAAACAGGTCCATGATCTTACTGCTCAAAATTCAAAATTTGCAGTTGTTGAAAATTTGCAACAAATTGTAGCTAATATCAAGCAAGAGCTAGGGACCATGGAATCCAATCAAGCAAATGCTCTGTCTGTTTTTGCCACCCAGCTTCAGGAAATTGTGCAACAATACAAGAAACTTGTTGTGGACATAAAGATCAAGCCAGGCCATGATGATGTTGTTAGGACCATCAATGAGCACCTTGAATATGTAACAAGCAGATTGCTCACAGCAGAAAAAGAAATAACAGGCATAATCGAGAATCCAAAACATACAGTAATTCTTGAATTGTACAGCATCCCCAACAAAGAAAATGATTCTCCATTTACACCAGGTGGCAAAATATATATGCTGTCCCCTGCACAATTTTATTACCAGTTTTTTGTTGGGGGCACATTGAGACCAATCAAGATCAAATATTGGCTTCAGCCACAGGCACACCACTACCCTACCTTATCAATAACAAATGCTGATAACAAAGTGAAAATCACCAGTGTAGAATTAGAGGATTTTACAGATCCCAATACATTAGAAACAGCCTATGTTGAAGATGATGGCTCTCTGGAATTTAAAATACAAATAGCAGACAAATTATATTTAGAAAATCCTGTAGTATCAGCTGCTGAACACCCCATAGTTGCAATATTCTTGTTTACATATTATGTCCAGACAAATTATTGTTGATGAATTACACAGACAAGCCAGACATAATTTTAAGAGACTCCCAGTAGTCACAAGAGGCATAGATGATTTATGGCAGAGCGACTTGATTGAAATGGCAAGTGGAGAGCTGAAAAACGTAGACAAAATTAACAAGGGCTACAAGTATGTACTCACTGTAATAGACACATTTTCAAAATTTGCCTGTGCTGTGCCACTCAAATCCAAAACTGGAACATGTGTTACAGAGGCCTTCAGGACAATCATCAATCAGAGTGGAAGATCACCGCGCTATTTGCAAACAGATAATGGCAAAGAATTTTATAATTCTGTGTTTCAACAATTTATTAAAAGCCAGGCAATACAACATTATTCGAGTAACAGTGATCTCAAAGCCTCAATTGTAGAGAGATTCAACAGAACCCTAAAAAATCATATGTATAAACAATTTACCCTCCAAGGTAATTATAAATGGCTTAATATTCTTCCAGAACTTCTACATAAATATATCAGCTCGGTCCATTCCACAATCAACATGAAACCCTCTGAAGTAACTTCATCTGATGAGCAAAAATTGATCAGGACTGTTTATTATCCTAGATACCAGCCAACAACAAGAAAAGCCAGATACAGGGTGGGTGATCAAGTAAGAATCAGCAAATATAGGCAATTATTCAAAAGAGGCTTTACAAGAAAATGGAGCACTGAATTATTTACAGTGGTTCAAGTTAAACCTGGGACCCTTAACACATATATAATAAAAGACAACCGAGGAGAAATTCTCAAAGCCAGGTTTTATGAACAAGAGCTCAGCAACACAAAACAGCCTGACACATATCTCATAGAAAAAATCATCCGCAGAAAAAGCAACAAGTTATTTGTCAAATGGCTAGGACTTCCAGAACACAGCTGGATCGATGCAAACAAAGTGATAATATGAACACCTGGGATGTTATAAAAAGGCTGCCAGAACCTGAACAGCAGAATAAGAGAAATGGAAAATTGCTGCCTGAAAATATTAGGTGTCTTATTGTTGGACCATCTGCTTGTGGTAAAACTACACTAATGTTTGATAATTTTTTATTGGCACCCAACTGGTTAGACTGGAAAAACAGGCACTTGTATGTCTTCTCTAAGAGCTTGGAACAATTAAAATATCAGCAGCTGATGAAGCTATATGATTGATTGGATATAGCCACTTTTGAATCAGATGTTAAGCCACTTCATGAATGTCTCGATAATTCTGTTATTGTGTTTGATGACATTATACTAGATAATCAAAACAAGGTTAGAAATTTCTTTACACAGGGCCGACACAAAAACATAGATTGTTTCTACCTGGCACAGACTTTTTCAAAAATTCCGAATCAGCTGATCCGAGACAACAGCAATTTTATATGTGTGTTTCATCAAGATCATACCAACCTCAAACACATACATGATGAATATGTAGGTGGGGACTTGAGCTACCATGATTTTTCCAAGATTTGCAGCAGGTGCTGGAACCAGGACAGTTATGGGTTTGTCACAATTGATATGACAAGAAAATCCAATAGTGGCAAATACAGAAATAAAATCAACAATTTTCTAGACATTGAAACATAAATAAATAACCATGAAAAGGCCAATCATTGATGATCTTAAATTAAGAGATTATCTTGTAAAAAGATTTAAGGGATGGAAATCAGAGAACCGAGGAATTTATGAAAAACACAAACACACAGAACAGCCTATTATTGACGCTATTGGTGAATTAGGTAAAAATATCAAAACTGTTACAGAGCAAAATCAAAATTTGATCACAGAGCTTGTACCTGTAGCTGCAAGAAACATATTCGATTATCCATTCACCCCACTTTCTAGTATTCATACACCACGTCCTATTGCTCCTCGAAGAATTGAAGCTACTCAGGATCCTATTGAATTGGGTCTTCTTGCTCAAAAATATTTAACCACACCTAAAGACAACAAAGATGAGGTCTTTGGCTTATATGCTGACACAGAGCTTGATGGTAGCATCATACATAAAATTGGCAATTTCAGAGTAACATTTATGGGAGATGATATAATTGTATATTCAGAATCTCATCTTGGAGAAAAAGGTGCTTTTGTTAAATATCCAGGCACACCTGGATTGTGGGAATTCATGACTAGGAAGAGACCTGGCAGCTATACAGATCAAGATTATGAATATTACAAAGAAATATCAATAAAATCAGATGCTCTATACCAGAACAATGATCCTACACAAAAAAGAGTCAAGTCTAGCTATGGAGCAAAATACAACAATTTAATCAAGCCCATATGGTCACAGATCAAGACTGGCAGTGGAATCAAACAATACAACACCCTGCCTAAAGAATTTGTGTGGGTTGATGATGTCAGGAAACTTGTAGATAGGTTATTGGTTATAGCTGGGGAGGAAAATGCTGGCAACCACAATTTTTACAATGAAAAGGTTGGAATTATGGACATGATAAGCACAAAATTGTCTAATTTTATAGTGAATGACACTAAGGGGATTGGATATCTTATAAAAATTATTAATACTCTACCACCTATATTTTCGAATATTTCTGAGGGTAGGGGACTGGTTAATGACATTATAAACAAGCTGCCATTTGAACTACACATTCCAGCCTATCAGTATTGTGGTCCAGGCACAAAATTGGACCATAGATTAAACAGAGGTGATCCTGGTGTTAATCCCCTCGATGCTGCTTGTAGAGACCACGACATAGCATACAACACACATTCTGATCTTGACAAGAGACATGTTGCAGACAAGAAATTAGAAGAGGCTGCATTTGGTAGATTTGTAAGCAAAGATGCTTCTTTGAGTGAAAAAATAGCAGCATTGGGGACCACCATAGCTATGAACACCAAACAAAAACTGGGGTGGGGACTGTGAATATGTATATAATAAACCTAGAATGAAGGCCAAGGGTGTTATGTATCAAATACCTTATGCAGGTCTTAAATCTCTTAAAACTATTGACAGTCTTTTAACCAAAAAGCAGCGAAAGAAAAAAAATTCTTGTCTTGCAAAGGGCCATGGTATGAAATTATTACTTAGTACACCCCAATTAAAAAAATTACAACAATCTAGAAAAAATCACATGTAGGGGGTTTCATATTTACTATCCCGGCCATCTTAGCTGCTCTCGGGGCTGTTGGGAGCTTGGCCGGGGGATCAGCTGCCATAGCAAAAACAGTAATAGATGCCAAGAAGAATAGGGCAGAATTAGATGAATTTAAGCGCCATAACTTGGCCATTGAGAAACAAGGCAAAGGTGTTAAGAGAGCTATGAATAAGTTTAAAAAAAACAAGAGCCGCTTACAAACCAAGATATTGAAGCTTTAATCAAGCCACTGGGCATCAAAAATTTTAGAGGTGTGTACATGTCTGATTCTTTGCCAGAGCAACACTCAACAAAGAGTGTGGCATTGTTAATTTGGATAAGTAAAAAAATCAGGGCACTCACTGGATCTGTTATCTTAAATATTTAAACAACAAGGCATTTGTGTTTGATTCATTTGGAGGTGTTCCACCTGAAAATTTAATAAAATATCTAAATTCAGCTAATCTTTATTACAATAATGCCCGTGTTCAAAACTTCAAAGATGTTAATTGTGGACATGTGTGTTTATCTGTTCTTAGATATATGTCTCAAATAAATAAACCATCAATTGAAAATTTTCAAAAAGCCCTGTGGTATTTAAAACATCATGGGGGTATTCCATCTCACCAGCCAAAATTCAATATTGAAACTTAGATTACATGATGATATAGTATATCCCAAAACAATAGCTCTCAGAGCATTTTATGGTATGTATCTGATCCCTAATATTACACACCACAACAACACAATTGCAGTTGGGGATCAAAACATTGTCATCACTCCAGGGCAATATAATCTGTCCACTCTAAATGCTCAATTACCCAGGGGTATAGTGTTAAGTCAAAATTCTGTCACTCACAGAGTAGAGATTGTATCTGCTACAGAAACAGTGGATCTGGGTACTATAGGAGAGCTGTTAGGCTTTGAGAACAACACAAAACTTGAACCAGGCATCAAACACACTGCTATTAATATACCTAAATTCTTAGCCATAGAGACTCTAAATATTCACTGTAATGTGGCCGAGGGTATGATCACCAAATCAAATGGCATAGGCACTCACAAACAAACTGGCATCATTGCAACATTCAAACCTAATTCTGAATTCATGCAGCCCATCATCTACAATCCATCCCCAACATTATATTTTCCTGTGTGTCATAATAGAATAGATTACATTGAATTGATGGTCACTAATGAAAAAGAAGAATTAGTTGATTTTGCTGGAGCCACAACAACTGCTATCATAGAGATTAATATTTAAATAAAAATACATACAAGAAGAAAATGGAAAATATTGAGAGTTATGAGCTACAATCATTCCCCCCAAACAGGAGGACATTTGCAAATTTAAATCAACCCAACACAGAGATTGAGGTTGATCTTGATGTAGGGGATGGCTTTATACACCCCCACAGAGCAGATCTATACATCAAATTTGATGTTGTAAAGCTCGATGGAACAGATTATCCGTCAAATTCAAATATAAGATTGGTGGACAATTTTGTGCCGCATCTGTTCTCTGAAATTGAGATCAGAAAGCATGGTGTTGTTATAAACAGAATAGATTATCCCGGCATTACCTCCACAGCTTTGGCTACATTAAAATTATCCAAAACCGAGGCTTCTTACTACAAAATAGGTGGATTTGAGGCTGGTGATAAAATATTATCTAAGAACCACACAGTGCTGTTCCCTATGCGCCTGTTGCCAGGATTCTTCTCAGATTACAAAGATATTATGTGGAAGGGTGGTTTAAGAATCACATTTAGAAGAGCTGCCAATGATAATAATGCTTACATGAGGTACAGTGCAATAAACTCTACCGGGGAAGCTCTGCCTAATACCCTACCTGATGAGGGCAAGTGCATTATTCAGACTATGGAGCTAAGAATCCCAGTTGTTGAATATGAGGCCAGTTATGCTCTTAAATACAAAGCAGTTATAATAAAAAATCCACAGATTCCTCTGCAATTTTATACATATCAATGTGTACAGAAGCCCGCAACTGGTACTTATTATGAGTTTGATGCTACAAATTCATTCTCCAGTATACAATACGACATGCCGGATTTTGTGGTGGTATTGTTTCAGACTGGAAGACACAATAATCAGGAAAAAAATTCAAGTAAATTTGATAGCTGCAACATCAAGAACATATATCTTAAAAATGGCAGAAATGAGGTATTTCCTAGAGAAAATTATAATTTAGACATGTCCAAGGATGATTTCCTTAAATTATATGAGGCATTTACATCATACAAAAGGGTCACTACTGGCAATACTGACATGTATTACACACCAGATGAATTCAAAGCACAGAGACCCATGTTTGTAATCAACACCTCAAAAAGGAAACAAGTTGTGGTTAATGACAGGACAAATATTAAAATTATCTGTGAATTCCATGAGGCATTACCTGATGACACGATATGTAGTGTTATTCTCATAGGTGAGAAATCATATGTTTATGATGTAAGAAATGAGAGGGTCACAGAGCAATTCTAGAGTGTCTCTGCATATTACATTGTTTTAATATTAGATAAACAAATTGAACCTGGTATCCAATTGAACTTAAACCGGAAGTAAATATGTATGGCTGGGTGTGGGTTTTTGGCTTAATTTCAGGTGTATCCAAAACAATATCAAAAAAGGCATATTTTTAACAAGCTTATGGACAAAAATCTGGCAGATGCAACTTTTGTAAGTGTAGGCAAATCAATCTGAGGGGCCTCATCATTTCACAGGAACTTCCCGAGGGCATTTTTACAAAAATCTTGGATTAGACAGGGTTCCACACTTGAGCAAAAATCTCATATGGGCATGTTGAGCTAGTTTTAAGTGTAAGCAAATCTGCCTGAGGGGGGTTCATCATTTCTCGTCCTGGTTATACCACAAATACAACTACTCATTACATATATAGTATTTCATAGGCTGAGCCTTACACTTAACTTTTGTAGTCAACAATCATAACTAATTGATATATTACCTACGTGTAAAACGCAGACTTTCAGTTCTGAGATGGATGTTCATTGTATGTTTTAAGTCCACTTTATCCTCATATAGGCTAATCGGGAATAGACCTACAGGTCAAAGTGGGATCCGGACAACTGGGCTCTCCACCGAGGATCGAATCAAGGAGCTTGATTAGAAAGTGACAACATTAGCCACTTCACTGTCGGCGTTTGTTGAAAGCTCTTTCTGTTTCAGTGTACATACTCTGCGTTTACAATAGACTTTCCCAACTATATTTTCTGTTTCGTATTATTTCGTGATTCTAACACTGATTCGTGTCTTTCGCTCTTGCTGCTTTCTGGTTTCCCATTAATTCCAGCCCCCCTTCCTCCCCCGTTGACAACTTTCTTAATACTCCTTGAACAAAATAAGCAAGGAAATCGTGATCTGGAATATCCTAATATAACAAAAGTCTGAATGGAATACATGTACGTACCCTACATATTTTTTTAAATATTTAAACAAGTACACAATTCGAACAAGTGTTTTCGGGTTACCAGTCAGGTTAAATTGGAGTTGGCTTCCAACGTTTCGAGGGCATACATTGGATAGCAATGCTAAGTTTTAGATTGGCACAGAATTTCCATAGTAAGGGGGGATCGAACTTTGAAGTTCGGGGAGGGGGGCAATCAATATTTAGCGCTTTGGCATAAAATTCGTATGTTGATCATTATTTAGACACCAAACCATTTGATGATCGTATGGTATTTAGTGGATTTTACTCTGGATTATTCGTTAAACGGCATTGCGGTGGGCGTCATAGCCATCCGCCTCTCTTCCTTCACTCCTAAATAAAACATCTGATGCATGAAAATGTAGTGAAGTAAAATAGAGCACCGACTACTAAATAAGAAATCCACGGGTAACTATTCGTTATTTTACGTTACTTTTCTGCCACTTTAGGATAATGAAGGTGAGAGAGATGGTTTGACACAGAATCAGGTACAACAAAGTGGGGGCTGAAGATGCAAGAAGAGAACAATTTGGAAGGAGTAAAGGTCGCAGCACCGTGTGAAAATATTTACTCATTAAATTAGTATTATTGTCAGTTTCTTAATTAATGCCTTAATTATTGTCTTGCTCGATTCGCTTGCAGTGCTTCGCACAGTGTACAACCGCGGATTGAAGAAAAGGGGCATAGAGCGCTGGAAGTTACCACTAAAAAAAAACTAAAAAAAAACTACAATTTTCACGGTTTACATTTTGTGATATTATATAAGAAAAGATTATTGTAGTTCTTGTCTTACCATTTACTTGATATTGTACCACTTTTCCACCCGATTTCTTAGTGATGTACTCTTTTCGTTTTTGGCGCCCATGAGCAAATAGAGAATAAGTTGGGAAAGGGTAAATAGCACGGCATCCTTTGAAAGTATTGACGCAAAATTAAATTAATATAATATTCTTGAAAGTATGCAAATAAATAGATATAAAAATTTTCCCGCTATCTTCTCGCAATTATCCCTGTTTTGGTCTTGATAAGATGATTGTGATGGATTATACTTTAGCAACATTACGGTTTGATTACCTTTTTGTTATTTAGCGTCGCTTTTCTTTCACTTTGGGCTGATCGCGACGATGAGAATGAGTGATGATATGATAAAAGTGATGAAGGAACACTCACAAATAACACTCATGCCCAGCCCGAAATTCAAACCCGTGGTTTTGGCGTCGTAGAGCGCTGTGCTAATCACACCACCACGAAAGTCGGCTGCTACATTGCCAGACACGACCAATATTCTTGGCGTTGTTTGAATGTTTTAGTAAATTTTCATGATATGATGCCGCAGGTCATTAGGTGAATCACTTTCCAAAACAGCCCCAAAAGTGCATTTGCAACAGGAAAACGAGTGCATAGCAGGGGGTGGGGGGGGGGCAGGGGAGCGGGAACAAAATAGAAAACTTACAACTCTGCTAAGATGGTAATTACTGTAAATTAAGAGCTTTTAGGCAGATTTTTTTACAGTCGCTGTATACCTTTCAGGACTAGAGTGATAATTCATTTGAGCAAAATTGGGTCAAAGCCTTCGATAAGCCGGGAGGAAAATGGATTTTCGCTATTTTGCGCGATTACAAAATGCTGTAAATTGAGAGATGTTTAGTTTTTCTTTCGGCGAAGTGACGAACTTGATTGATTGATTGATTTGGTGCTTTAAGTCCACTTTATGAACAATAAGGCTAATCGGAACTGGACCTACAGTTTAAAGTGGGATCCAAACCATTATGTGCCTCTACTGGGTAGAAGTGGCGAGCTTGCTTCAACATTACAGGCTTTAAACTTACTCTAACCTCTGGCACAACTACACTAACCTCTGGCGATATCTTGAATTGTACAAACATTGCCACAACAACAGAAACAGTGCTTTCATGTCGCACAAATATCTACACATTCAGTTGCTTGCTATAAGCGAGTGGTGTCAGAGCTACTCTTTTAAACAGTGGATCTACAAGCTGATGGTCGATTTGCTGACTAGATTGGTTTTCGTAGACACACCTGCATAATGTCGTCCAAAGCTGTGCTTCAGGACAACTCAGGGCATTATTAAATGCTTCGATACCCATGGAGAACATGATAAGCTGCAACCCTAGCTCAAACTTGTTCAAACACAAATCTAGAACATATTTGAAAAATGAAGATTAACTGCTTCACAATGAAACTATTCGTTACGACCCTGTTGATTACAATTTTACAACTGTGTTCACTAGAGTGATAAAAACAATTGAGGATTTGAGAAATACAAGGGTGGAGGAGCGGCATCTCACGGTCGTAAACATTCTTGACACATGCGTACATCAACATACCTTAGCCTTCAAGAAAAATTGTCATTTAATCAACTTTTACCTCAAGTATGCATTTTGTATGCGATATTTAATGGGAATAAAATTTGACTATTCCTAAAAAAAATATTTCGGTCCCCCCTTTTTCTTGTATCTTTCTCGGCGACACTGTAATTAATGTTGACAGAAGCTCTTTGATATGTTCAAAATAAAATGTTGCCTCTATTCGGAGGAACGTTGTTGTCCATACCTTATTTCCTTCTGTTTTGTTATTTTACGTCCTTTCCTACCTCTCTAGGTTAATCAGAAGAAAATGAGGATGAAGGATGAATTGATGAGACAGATGACGGAACAAGCACATATCGATTACCCAAGATTCGAACCTAGGATCAGTGTGTGAAAGTGCAACCCCTCTTTTTGAAAGGTCGGCCTGGTTTCTATACGGACATCTGGATTACTTCCTGCTTTAATCCTTCAACTCTCTCCTTTCACCTCACCCTGGGTGTGAAGCGAGCAGATTATATTTGAGCCCGAATTACGAAAGGGGTGTTTCACATAACAATTTATATTTTTAGTCCCTGGTTCGTTACGCATGTACATCAAATGATTAAACACCTGGTTTAAAATGGACAGTACTGTAGTTCTTAGAGTTAATTCAGCAAATCATAACATTTCTAGTAGGATTATATTGTTTATTATACGTTGTTATATATATACATATTTATTTACATATCGTTTCCATGTGTGTCTTGAATACACCAAATTAACAGAACTCTAAATCAACATAATTGCGCACCTATGGCTTACACCATCGGCACTTCCTTTACCGCAGAGTTAGCAAAACTATCTCTGCTGGCCTACCCTCAGCTTAAATGATATTCCGTTCATTACAAATGCGTTTCCTTACGCCTTTACTCTTTCTTTTTGGCATCAATTATTCAATACGGAAATATCCAAATATTCAAGACATTTCTAAAGGGGACTTGGACAGCAAACAGGGGCCGGCTTAAACCAAATGCTACACTCTTATAAAAGTCTAGCCACCAAAAGTGAACTAAACTTGAGGAGACGTTCCTCGTCGTCGAAAGATGGGGAAACACTGTTTTCTATAAAAGCCCAACTGGTTTTTTATAGTGGGGTAAACATCCGTGGACGTGAACCACGTAGCGTTGGAAAATTCCACTGTAACGTTTGACTGTACGCCTCGGCTACGGCTACTTATTTAACGTGCCTGACGTCAGTCTGGATCTACATTACAACGGTAATGTCAAACCCACAAAAACAATTAAACAAATAAACAAAAGGCAATCATTAAGAACCTATTTATCTTTTGTCTCAGGGTAAGTGCCATCAGTTGGAGCCCAAGAGATTACATAGGGTAGAACGAATCACACTACAGGGTTAGTTCTATATATATACTGTAATTTCTATAAAAGAGCACATGCATAAACATTACATCATTGCCCCTTTCATTCTCACAGTCACACTCGCATTCATTTCTCGGCAATCCAATAGACATGAGTTATTAATACAATAATAGTTCGGCGGCATGTTTAAAGTTAGCTACATTAATTTAAACAGTTCTTAATTTGACATGTTGTTGTTGAATGAATGTTAATCTATATATTGTTAATTTTGAGGTTAACGAGGATCACTGATATATAATTATGTTGACAATTTATAGCGTCGTACAATCTGAATATTAAATACTTTGGATGAATGGATAATTGAACGCTGTACGGTTTTACATGTTAAAATTATAGTTGATGCAATTTAATCACCGTAATAAGCAATGTCTTGGTAATGTTTACGTAATTAGCGAGTTCATTGGATGTCACGACGGGGCGAACGAAGCTTATTCATTTTCACGTCCATTCCGGCTTACCTTTGTCGGCTCTGACTGAAGTCCTCGTGGTGAAGTCGTGGATGTTTGCGGCGTGGTCAATAGATGGCTTCCGGGCGATAAGATAGGATCTCCGCATCTTCAAGGTGGCAACTGGGTCAGACGCACCCCAGCAGGGCCTTTCTCTGTCTCTACTCCATATTGATAGTACACTGACACGTGCGAAATAACACAACACGGAACGGTGTGACACAAAGCGGATACTTTCGCGGGTGGTTCTCGAGAGATTGACGATGATAACACGTCGAAGAAAATCTGAATAAAACTGGTGGTTTCCCTTCTCTGCGCGTCTATTTATTTGTTATTCAAAAGGTCTGTTACGGTACCCTCTCTGTCCAAGCGTTGCTAAATTGTCATCAAATCGTAGGCTCTTGTCCTGCTATCTTCGCCCGTATATTTGGAGTTCTTTGACCCCTCTCGAGCAGCACCTCGAGTAGAGGTTAGCCAAAGCTCGGGCCTATTGTAACCTGCACGTTCGTTCCGAAGACAGTGCCAGGGAGTCTGTAGCTATTGTTATCCAGTCTAGCTGTTTAACCTTTAATATCGGGCTTAATTTATCTCCGATCAAATTCTGCTTTGGGGATTTCGTCGATGATAATCTGCTGCTGGGCTGTATTTAATTTCAGTTGAATCTGACCATTGGTAACAAAGTTGTATTTTTATATTTCTTTACCCGAGGCTCGACCTCTTCTCTCGGGAAACAGGCTAGTCCTTCGCTCTCTGCCGTCCAAGTCCCGGTGAACAGCAACAATCCAATGCATGTTATTGCTTATTACGATGATTAATTGATTTACCTGCTAATTAGCAAGATTTTATCGTTATAACATTCCCCTCTCCTTACACATGAATTTTTTCTGAGCTTAAGACTATACGCGAAGGAGAAATTCATCAAAACACAATTAATAATTAACGTTAAATCTTGCCTAATTATTACACACAGGCGCTCGAATAGGGACTCGAACCCTGGAATATATAGTTGTCTTTCTCTATAGACTAAATTGCACTTTTCAATTAATTTTACATCATTACCTTTAATATTAACCAAACATAAAATTGCAGGATTACTCAACATTCATTTGCAGTTCTTGACTCTGTAACATTGCTCATTTAAACAAACACCTTGCTAACACTTATGAGAATTATCCTATTATGTATGCATATACATATGTAAACTTACTACATTCACACTCTAAGTTATGATGAAAATTCACTCTTTGAGATATAGTTCAGAATTATTGAGTTAATACATAAAATATTTCTTATCATCAATTCAAACCATTTAAAATACATGTTTCTTTACTAAATAATATCTATTCTGGGTAATAAGAATATAAATAATACGTTATTAATGTTGGCATAAACATAACATGATATATACTCAGATATTGATATGTATATAGATATATATATATATATATATATATATATGTTCTCAGTTTTTTGAATATTAATAATAATAATAATATCATAATTGTGTTAAATTATTTACACTAGTATGAGGAATAATTTACAAGTTTAAAGGCTCTTTAGATGTTCAATACTCTAGGTTTTTTGCTAGTTGTTGAAGCCACATCTCCCTCTTTTCTTGAGAACAGTTCCATTTTTTGAGGTTATCTATGTGCTGTGGGGTAATTTCCTTTCCTTGTTTACAGTTTCTTAATTTTAAAATATTATTACTAATTTCTTCTTCGCAAAGGAATGGTCCTTCATAAAGATGAAAAAACTTGCTTATCTTCTTGTTGATTTGTGAGCTTAAGTGGTGGCTTTTTACAAATACTAGATAGCTTTCCTTTATTTCTTCTCCGATTCTGCTTTGTTTCTGGTTTCTTCTTGTCTTTTGTTTCCTTACTCTAGTTTCTTTTTTGTCTGGATCGAAAGTCTCGAAATTCTCCAGACCGACTTTCGAAAAAATCCCGCGTTGCGAATTTCCCGAGTTGGAAACACTGAGTTGCTCGGCCGGTATCCTTATACAGCTGTTTTCCCGCTGGCTAACGTCACGGCTGGTTGATGCTTGCTGGGCCGACCCGAAAAGGTTGTTTTCTGGGCACGCCCCCCTTCGTGTCTCCTCTTCGTGACGTAATCTGTCAGGTGGTGTGAGTAGGCATTCTCCCCGGACGTCTAACTGTAGCCGGTCCACATCTTGTCGCCGATCTAAAGTCGCTCTCTCCATCCTTTGTACTTGATTTGATAGCGTGGATTGTCTGCCATTAAACGTATCTTCTAATTGCTGGAGTTGATTCGCTGTCGCAGTTTGATTGTCGTCCACTCTTCTTTCAATTCGTTCCATTCGGCCCTCTGCTGTAGTGTTATTCTCCTCTACTCTTTCCCCCATATTCGTCATCGTTTCCTGGATTTGGCCAAATCTTTCTTCCACCATTCTGGAATCCGCTGAAAGTCGACGATCAACCATTCGGAATTCCTCTTCCATTCTCTTCTCCACGTCATTCTTCTTTTCCTCTATCTTCTCTCCCAGGTGTGCCAGGTGTTCATGGATCTGCCTGTCTTCAGTTTCCACTGTTTTATCCAGGTTCTCAATGTCTTTCGAGTTATCACGATGTCTTTCAACACACTCTTCTTGGGCCTTTTCTATTTTCTCATCATTCTATTTTAATGCTTGTAGAAACTGATCCATCATCTCTCGGTGTTGTTGTTTTTTCTCTCTTCTTCGCAATTCTTTTCGCCTTTCCTTCTCTTCTTCTTCCAATTTCCTCTTCCTTTCTTTCTCCTCTTTTCGACGTTCTTTCTCTTGTTCTTCCAATTTTCTCTTCTCTTCTTTCTCTTCTTCTTCCAATTTTCTCTTCCTTTCTTTCTCCTCTTTTCGACGTTCTTTCTCTTGTTCTTCCAATTTTCTCTTCTCCTCTTTCTCTTCTTCTTCCAATTTCCTCTTCCTTTCTTTCTCCTCTTTTCGACGTTCTTTCTCTTGTTCTTCCAATTTTCTCTTCTCCTCTTTCTCTTCTTCTTCCAATTTTTTCTTCCTTTCTTTCTCCTCTTTTCGACGTTCTTTCTCTTGTTCTTCCAATTTTCTCTTCTCCTCTTTCTCTTCTTCTTGTTGCTTCATCATCGTAGTGAAGAGCGCCATTATCGCTTGAACATCCATGGTGCCTTGGGTTGGTAACACTGCCGTTGGCTGCTCACTTTCAGGGATAACGGTATTCTCCGGAGCACGGTTGCTTTCTCCTCCCTGGTCGCCTTCCAGTAACGTCACTTCCTCTCCTTCCCTTGGATTGTCCATTTCTTCAATCTTCTTCCTTTGTCGAGTTATTCTCTCCATCACCCTTCTCCTCGGTCGTTATTCTCTCTCTCTTCTTCCTTGGATTCGATGCGTTCTCGCAGCGAGATATAAATTTCTCTTTTCCTTTTCATAAATAGACCCTACGGGGTTTTGCGTCTCCCCCCTTACCATCCTCGATCGATGCTTTATCCTTATCGCCGCATAACAATCCAAAATCTCTCGCTATGTAAATTACTTTAACCATTGTTACTTCACGCCCACTATATATATTGCACAAACAATTAAATACTCAATTCACATGCTAACTATGCGTAAATATACTTAAATACTCTAAACTAGAAAATTACGGATTATAGCAACACAAAGAACTAAACGCTTCATACTCTAGGTGTCCTGCGTGGTATTTTTTTTTAACTGCAATAAGTGATTAATATTTGATTTTCTACCTCTATCAATCTCTTGGTTCCTGTCGAAGGCATGTAGGCACATAGCTCTATAACTGAATAATTATGGCACAATAAACTCATTTTTGCGACTATTAATAACTTCCTTCCAACTATCGACACTTATTTAAACTTCGGGCCTACTCGGACCTACACGTCGAATGTTCGGAATTACTCGTCGAATATACATGTCTCCATGTTCGGAATTACTCATCGAACCTACTTGTCGCTTTGTTCGGGATTACTCGTCGAATATACATGTCACTTGTTCGGAATTACACATCGAACCTACATGTCACATTGTTCGGAATTACTCATCGAACCTACTAGCCTACTTGTCGCATGTTCGGGCGCCATCTTTTAACTGTACGCCTCGGCTACGGCTACTTATTTAACGTGCCTGACGTCAGTCTGGATCTACATTACAACGGTAATGTCAAACCCACAAAAACAATTAAACAAATAAACAAAAGGCAATCATTAAGAACCTATTTATCTTTTGTCTCAGGGTAAGTGCCATCAGTTGGAGCCCAAGAGATTACATAGGGTAGAACGAATCACACTACAGGGTTAGTTCTATATATATACTGTAATTTCTATAAAAGAGCACATGCATAAACATTACATCATTGCCCCTTTCATTCTCACAGTCACACTCGCATTCATTTCTCGGCAATCCAATAGACATGAGTTATTAATACAATAATAGTTCGGCGGCATGTTTAAAGTTAGCTACATTAATTTAAACAGTTCTTAATTTGACATGTTGTTGTTGAATGAATGTTAATCTATATAAACGGTCTTTGGAAAGACATCTCCCCCGCTGGGGTGATAAAAAACAGGGGAATCTAATATCCAGTAAAGCACAATCCAATGAGCACATACACTTACATCCAGTAATAACATAATAGTACACACATGAAAAACATATTACTTAACCCTACACCTTGTAGCTGGCCAGCAATTAATTAACATATTTCCAAAACCAGTAATGCTCAATCCGACCATTACAAGTGCTCCGAGGTTTTTCTTGGCTATGACATTTATGTTACGAAGATTTCATACAAAATATACAAATAACCAGTACGTACAGGAGACAAGCAAGTTGCTTGAACCAACAGAGGGTTTCGTACCAAAGCAACAAAATGCAAGGGATACAACACCTGGATCTTCTTTGCAATCTTCAAAATAGCATTCACTGCACGTGAACGGTGCAACTAGACTATAGAAAAAACGATGCTTTCCGAGAGTCACCCAATCTATAGGCAACTGAGCTGCTTATTGCGTCGCCCCGGTGTGGAAGGTCACACTTGCTTCTTAATGTTCGTTTCAAACGACACTTGTTTCTTGTTTGCTTATTCCTCTGAAATCTGCTTTGGTCTGAATCTTCGTTAATGCATCAAAATATCTGCTTATCGGAAATTTTAATGAGCACGTTTTAAGAACATACTAATGAAATGTTTCAACGACCAAAGTCAAGAATTGGTAGAACTTTTGACTGTCTTCTAATCACCGCAAATTAACAAATATATTTCCATCAATTGATTGTAAATTGATTATGTACGAGTTACATGTAAATATATTTTGTAAACTTCAAGTTACTATATTTCATTGATTGATTGATTGATTTGGTTTATTTTACTTCGCATTTCTGCCACTTTTGGATAGTCGCGAAGATGAGGATGAGTGATGATTAGACGAAATTTATTAAGTGATACTTATTAGTGTATTTCATTTTACATAGAACCTTAAATAATATGTTCTTCCATATGCAGCAAGTTGTACCACAGTTATGTACGGAATTTGGCAAATTCGACATTACCGTTAACAAAACAAATAATTGTGAAGGTACGATGAATAAAAGCGAAATATGGAGATCACATTTTATGTATTTTCCGTCCATAATTATAATACATGAATAAAGTTAACCCACAGTTTTAAATTTTCACATACAAATTTGCTTCATTATTCGGGCTGGTGGATGAGAGGATAACAGCAGTGTACGTAAAAAATGATCAAGCATAGCATTATGGACCTCAGGTTGAAATTCTAAGTAAAGCATGCATGTGCGAAAATCCCTCCACTTACTTCATGAGTTCATGATTCATGCTTATGTCACGTCGTAGATATGTAAAAATAAGTTAGAGCGGTGTTTGCAGTGTAACTGCGAATGTTCTATGCTATGTGTACTAATCAGAAAGTAGAATATCCATAGTTGAACTCACATTGAGAGACAAACAATTTTATCGACGTATCAATTATCCCATAATACTAGACTTAAGACTACTTTCAATCCAATTTTCAATTATTTCTGAGCAATCGACAGGTATAAGTTGTCAAATTGTTTACCCTAACTCACAAACAGACAAACAATTTGAGAACATTTTGCCGAAAAAAGTTGCCATAGGCATAACTTGGCGGGGGCAAGGGCTGGCAACCCCCCACCCTCCAAAAAAAAAAATCAGGTGTTGAGTGAAAGAGAGATATATTCCATCCATAAAATGTCAGAGACAGAAAATAGTTCAGAACTCAATGTGTTGTCAGGAATGTGTGAATGTAAGAACACTGATCATGAGTTTCAACACAGAATTTTTTTTTGTGTGAAGAACAACATGCATTTACGAGAACATTTTCCAAATTTGAAATGAATTGTTCAAAACATTATTGACAACCTCCGTGAGTTCAGAATACTGTGAGCATTCTTCCTTGCCCTCGAAGGCTCAGGACCAATACACTGTATACTGAAAACTACTGGGCATTAAATGCTTCGCCTTCTTGTGTTTTGTATATTAACCAAATGAATGATATTAATAGGTCCAAAATTATAAATGAATTTTGCTCCGACGCAACTCGTCAAGAAAGGAGACTGAAGCTTCATCATAACTAGAAACTTCATTCATACTTGTGTGCTATATGGGTATGTGGCGGGTCGGATTTATATGCTATATGAAGATTGAAATAGGCTATGCATTAAAACACCTTCGAAATTATATTATGGACTATATATGTTTATGACCTCACGGATACTCTTGCGGATGCCACGTCTCACATGATTCCAAATACTGAAGGAATTCCCGTCTAAAGCCCACATACCTTGCGTGGCTGGGTACCATCATTTTTTCAACATAGATAGCGCAAGACTATTGCATTTCTATCACTTGTATTTGAAGAATATATATCGTTTACAGAGGAGGAATTGATGAGTTGCTGGGCTCATTCATAGTTTTCTTGTGCAATAATAGAACCATTATGCACTAGAGGTATTAACTGCTCAACATGAGTGACAAAACTTGCTGCAAACAAATTGTAAAATAACACGACGTGTTTTACACGCTAAAAAATACTTTAATTATACTGTGCAAGATGAAACTAAATTCATGCAAACAACCTCACACCGTACTGCATACTTTGCACACCATGGTACAGAGTTTTCAAAGGCCTGAAATTCTGGCCAAAGCACATAACCAGTTTTCTTGAAATATATTATTATGTAATGAGGATACAGGGGTAAAAATGATGATAAATAATTCAGAATCACCCCTTCCCCTCCCCAGGTACACTTTGGACGTCATCATGGATACATGGTTGAGCTCTGATTCTTGTTCTTTAAAAAATGGCAGAAATACAAAGAGCAAACTATCGCGCCCTCTCACAGAAAAATACTACAAAATTTAGAAAAGAGAACTACATTGGTTAAATGTCCAATTTATAAAGTAGGTATTGTCCAGGTTTTCAGGGCTTTGGAAATACCGTGTGGTCCTTACGGCATGGATTAAGTCCTGCTCTTCACGGCCACCGGAAATGAATTGAAACCGTGGAAGATATTCGAGTAAAAATTTCCGTACAATTCGATAGTTCTCTCCGGCTGAATTGCTGGAACGTGCACAGTGGATAGCAGAAAGTCAACGAATCTGAAAAGTTTCATGCATGCTGTGTGACGTATAAATTATATTGTTAAATTGTTGTTCTAACCTCACTTTATGCACTAATAGGATAATCGGGACTGGACCTACAGTTTAAAGTGGGATCCGAATCACTATGGGCCTCCACCAGGTATCGAACCTCGGTCCCTTGATTACAGTTTAAAGAATATTGACAACAATTGTATTTGTAAATTCCCACGTGAATAACCAGATGTTACTTTAAATATCAAAAATATTAAATTGAATATTTAAATGCCGACAGTTTGCTATATATTAAATAATTCTGGCACCAGCGAATGCGCATGATCATCATTTACTCACTGTTGAAACAATTTGACATTAACTACTTCAATATTAAAATTTCTAACATGTACCATTTGAAACAAGTGTTTTCAGGTGGGGAAGGCCACCTTAAAACAAGCCCCCAAGGACTATTATTTGCAAACAGAAAGAAGAATGCTCTTTTATCTCCTAAGTTGAAATTAAGTATAACAACAAAAAAGTTTGCTGTGTGTTTAAAAGTTCTATTCGGCTTGTGAATTTTCCAATAAATAATTAATGGTTCTAAAAGTTTAATTAAAAATTGATTGTATATTAATATAAGTTTTTAATTTTACAAATACAGTAGTTATGGGATGGAAACATTTCGGTCCTGCCCCCCCCCAAGTTAGGTCCCAAGTTACGCACATGGAAGTTGCTATTTAACATATCTATCAAATTACACGTTCGTAGCTTTAATTGAGTCCAAGATATTTAAGTATAAGAATATTTTCATCGTTGAATTTTGATTCATTGCCTACTACCAATTCATCCACATACTTTATACCGCTCCATGGTAGTATTTGATAGGTCTACCCATCTACGCTTCTATTGTATGGTTTTTGACTATCTATCCAATTATTTCGTGAATGACTACAACAATCAAATGAAAGACCCAATAGAGATTTTTAATAACGCGTCCGGTTGGTTTGCCAAATTTCAATACCTAGCATGATTTTTGCGGCAAAGCATGTCATAAGTGATTTTAAGGAAATAAGGCCTCCTGATTTTAGAAATGTCATTGGTTTGTTTGTATCACGTCTAATTTTCGTGTTAATTGCCATTTACTGTCTGGAAGTGTGTCATTGCGGCTCGGTGCTGCTTTGCAATAACAGCGAAGGAAACGTAAGGCCCTTCCATTCGGGATAGCGATGATTTGGCGCGAGCCCCAGGATCATATCAGTGACTGCTACTTTTGCCTGTGTAAAACATCTGGATTTAATAAGAAAAAACAAGGACAGTATTGTGTACCCGAATTTAAAATCGGCGATGAGACCCGTTCCTCATGGACCAGAAATTCCAATACATTCACCTACTACCAGTTTACCTGACTCTAAAGCTTCCTCAAATTCCGAAAACGAGCAAGTTGATATGGATTTTTCACCAGGCACAGAAGCAATAAGCCGAGAATTGTTTAACCAGGCGGAATTGAGTAATCTAATACGAGACCTCGGTCTCATGAAGGAAGAAAGTGAACTGCTAGCGTCACAATTGAAAGAAGAAATCTTCTTGCGCCTGGAACTACCTTTTCTTGGTATAGACATATAGATAAGGAGTTCAGGAAGTATTTCAAGAAGGAAGATGATCTCACCTACTGCTGTGACATTCCAGGACTGATAGAACAGCTGGGGAGTGAAGATTACAAGCCGGAAGATTGGAGACTGTTTGTGGATTCCTCTAAAAGGAGCTTAAAGGCTGTACTACTTCATAACGGCAACATTCTAGTTTCGATTCCTTTGACACATTCCGTTTCACTAAAAGAAAATTACATCACAATGAAAACTGTTTTGGACAAAATCAAATAGCACGAGCACAGGTTGGATGTGTGTAGTGACTTGAAGTTGTGTGGTATTCTATTAGGACAACAAGCAGGCTACACTAAATTCCCTTGTCATTTACGTGAATGGGACAGCAGAGCTAGGGACACACAATAGTCTACACCTACCTGGCCCAAGAGAAGTGTTGACACCGGGTGTAAAAAATGTTACAAATGCTGCCTTAGTTGACCCAAAATAAGTTATTTTGCTACCGCTACACATCAAACTGGGAATCATGAAGCAGTTTGTTAAGGCCTTTGACAAAAGTAGCAACTGTTTTCAGTACATTGCAAGCAAGTTTCCACATTTATCAGATGCAAAGGTCAAGGAAGGCATTTTTGATGAGCCACAAATTAGAAAGCTTCTGAAAGACCGAAACTTTGAACAGACGATGAATGCCGTTGAGCTTGCTGCATGGATTTCAATTAGGGACGTCATGACGAAGTTCCTAGGAAATGTAAAGGATTAACAGTACGAAACAATAGTGAAAACGATGTTGGATCGCATTAAGGAGTTGGGGTGTAGAATGAGCCTGAAACTGCACTTCCTTCATTCTCATCTCGATCACTTACCGAAACATCTTGGGGCTGTTAGTGAAGAGATGGGAGAGAGGTTTCACCAAGACATCAAGGAGCCAGAAAGAAGATATTAGGGGAGGTGGGATGTACCAATGATGGCCGACTACTCTTGGTGTTTTAAAAGAGATGGCAAACATGTAGCAGTCAGATGCTGGGCAGCCAAGCAGTCATTCCAAGGGGACATCTAGGACTGTTCACATTAAGGTGAGTACAAGTTTCCCCTGCAATAGCATTTCCTGGTGTTCTTTTACATATAAATTGCCTTATTCGTGAATTATTTGCTAACACTTTGTTGCTAGAGCACAGAAATCACGAATGGTACGTATGTATATCAGCATCTACATGAATCAAGAGATCCTGGTTCGACCTCTGGTACTGACACTTTGTCGATGAAACTTATGTTGATTTGGCCCGCGTTCAAAAAAAATAGTTGAATACATATGTCATGGACTGTTTGAAAATTTAATTATGTTTCTCTGTAAATATATCCAACATATGTTCAATTTTGTCAGTACTTTTTATATATATCTAATTTTGGTGTACCTATTGCGAGAAAACGTGACGTGATACGTAGAAACGGACAACGGATTCGTGTTCAGCAACCCACAATTAGGTAAGATCACCTATCACACCTCTTGCCGCAAAAAAATATATTTCAAAATGCTGCGTAGTGTAATTTATAGCTCGAACCGTTTCGGTCACGTCACCACTTTAAAATTCAGGGTGATTCGAAAGTCGAGAAACAGCCATATAATTTCTACAGATATTATAAACCGTGAATGCAATCACATGCAGTATGTCCATACCATACTTTCTTCTCCTGTTTTGATATTTTACGATATTTTTCTACCTCTCTAGGTTAATCCCAACACAATGAGAATGAATTGATGAAAGTGGATAAAAAGTTTTTTTCTTTTTTTTTTCAAATGGGAATACGCAAATGACATATCAAATTCATGTAAAGTTTTCTGAAAAATTGAATGGTGAAATCCGGTTTTAAGATATCTGTATTACTTTCGAAGTTACGGGGTGTCAAAAAGTACCGACGTATAAACAGGCAAAAACATGGAACCACACAATTTCATGACAACACATAAAGTGAAACCAATAATATCATTACCGTTATGTCTTGTACTAAAGAGTGCACCAAGAATACCCGCACTAACTTCAAATCCGCTTATTTTTTAAAAATGGAAAGGGGATCATGTGTCATACCGAAATAACGTAAAATTTTCTGAAATATCACATTTTGAAATTCTTTTTAAGGGATTTTTATTCGTTTTTGAGTGTCTGCATAATATAAAATTACGTACTTAATCATGGTTCTCCTGAACTCGAAAACTGTCAAAGATGTTTGATGTGTTACTTACCCCTATTCCCATTTGAAAAAAGGTTAAATCAAATATGTCGAATCCAATATGGCGGACGGGGTATCTAACATGCCTCAGAGATGAAGCACTTTATCTCCTAATACCGCATATGGCTACATTAATGGTCCATGTTTCAACTGGAGCAGAAAATGTAAATTTTCAATAAAACTTCCAAAAAAGCGAACTTCGAGTCTTTATATCGAAAATTAACAGACTATAACTGGGTAAATCTATGCGATATTGAGGATGTCAATACACTAACTAATACGTATTATGATATTCTATATAATATTTTGAATGACTGCGTACCACTGAAACGCGTCAAGGTACCTAAATATCCTGTGTGGTTCAATGGTGACATTATTAGGAACATAAAGTCAAAATTATATCATTACAAAAAGTGGGAAAAAGGTAATTGCAACGCAGAGAATCATGAAGAGAAATACAAGAATCTTAGGAAAAAGATAAAGAAAGGGGTAACAGTAGCGTACAAAGCGTACATCCGTGAGACGGAGGAAAACATAAGGATAGATGTAAATAATGTATGGACTTATATTAGAAATAAAAAGAGGGATTCAGGTAGTAATACTTTTGAATACGACAATGAAATCTTACACAATGGACACGATATTGTAAATGCATTTACTACCTATTTTCTATTGGTGTACAGAAATGCTTCCCAGTACTCTATAGTTGAATCAGAGAAGTGCGAAACCGTAGTGCTTTCCAACTCGATATATCACATATCGAATTGAACGATATCGAGGAAGCAATTAAAATGTTGAAACCCAAAAAAAGCAGCGAGGATGGACAACATTCCTCCCTATGTGGTCAAGGGGTGCGCTGAACCCCTAATATCCCCATTGATTATAATATTCAATTACATTTTAGAACATCACAACTTCCCATCAAAATGAAAAATCACTAAAGTTAATCCCTTCCCAAAACAAATCAAATGCAAATAACGTTGATTGCTTCAGGCCAGTGTAAATTCTCTAAGTTTTTTGCAAAGTGTTTCAACAAATACTGTACGAGAGAATAATGACCAATGTACGACCGGCTACATCTCCCATGTAACATGGTTTTATATTGCGAATATAAACCTTGCCGAATTTGCACATTCTGGGGTGCCGCAGGGATCCAATTTGGGTCCACTCATTTTCTTACTTTTTATTAATGACCTCCCGAAAATTAGTAATAAATCACATTGACTTACATTTGCTGACGATGTAAAAATATTTAGAACAATTTGCTCTGACGAAGACAGCCTTGACTTGCAGGCAGACGTAAATAGATTACTACAATGGAGCGAAAATAATAGATTTTCATTTAATCTTGATACATGTCAGGTAATGTCTATAACAAACGCTGAAATAAAAAGAAACTTCCAGTATCAGATGAGAGGAAAACAAATAGCTAAGGTCACTAAATTCACGGATCTTGGTGTCACATATGACGGAAATCCATGTTTTAAAGAGCATATGCATCATATCGTTAACCAAGCATATAAGAAATTAGGATTGATAAAAATATGTGGAGAAGATCTAGAAAGTACATCAATATTAATAATGGGTAATATGGCAGCCCTTGGACAAAAATAAAACATATGAGGGAAATAGAAATGATTCAGTCCAAGTTCTTGAGGTTCTTAAAGTATAGAGAAGACAAAGTATATCCTAAATTCAATCTGTGCTCTGATCTTGTATCGCAGTTTAAAAACTGAAAAAATTGAACAAAAGTTTAATCTTAATTTGATGAGCACGTTATATAAAATTGCAAATAACAAAATATACTCTACGGGATTAGTATCTGCATTACAATATAATGTACCTCAAATGAGAAGCAGACCGAAACCCGGTTTGTTTCATGTACCAAAATATAGAACAAATTATGTAAATATATCTCCGATGTGGAAAATGGGTAAAACTTATAATGAAGTAGTAGCAAATGATCCGAGCGTTGATATAAGCAGCCTGTCACTTCAATCATTCAAAGGAGCCTTGCTGGGTCAGTGGAGAAAAGAGTGAGGGGTTCGTCTGTATAGGAATTAATGAAACAATTTAAGTTGTGCACAGATATATGTAATGCACAAATATAATGCACAAAATGTATGCATGTCTCAATGGAACAATGTTCTGTGGTATCATTTGTTAAATAAATAAATAAATATATAATATCTGGAGAAAATATATGGGTGGTTTCCGACTTTTGGATTGGATTGGAGATAATTTATACCGGGATTGTTTAGATTTGTCTTTGTCGTAAAATTGTGTTTATTTTTGCGGATGTAGCGTCAACAGATTCTGTGATATTGATGTCTCAACTCGCATCGACTCTTGTCCCTCACGGTCAGACAGATGGACGGTCCCATAGAGATGTGTTTACCTACTATCTGTTAGGTCTATCAGATTTTTTAATTTGTAGCTTTGAGACACTGATCGTTCATACGGGCTGATGGCCTTGGACAGAAACACTTTACACATTCGCTAATCAGTTTCCTAAAAGGAATATAAAAGAATCCAAAAATATAATATAAAAATAATATGGCAATAAATATTGTGTTTAGTAACTTTACAGAAAATCATGAAAAGTAAAGTGGGATATTACACAGCCTTTACCCAGTCAGAACTATATTTTTTAATATATATTAAACATAGCTTGTTCATTGTGATAAATGTGAGGTAAAAGGTAAAGTTGCAGATAGCACCGTGCCATAAAGGCACATTTATGGGATATAGGTATAGGACCTCTCATAGTCTCGAACTCGATCTCGGGCATTTTGAGGTGACGTGATCAGCAGCACGCTCCCGCCGCCTTTACCCCTCAGGGTTGGCCTCAGGTAGCAATAGATTTGAGACTGTGTGAGCCCAGAGCCGTTTTATGCGGGGACAAGGCCGGAAAAAATTCCGAAAGTATATCACGCCCCACCCGGAAATCGAACCCAGGTCTCCCGCTTGGCAGTTAGACGTCCTGAGGAAGATAACTTCCATAATTTTTGATCACATCATTCTTAGCAGTACTTTGAAAGTGTAATTATATTTTGTAATATCAACTTTGCAATAAAAGATGAATGTAATTCGACGTTCACAAGATGGGACGTTTGACTTCCAATATACCTAAATCAAAGTGATTCGATCGAAGGAACTCAAGGTCGAAATGGAGCAGTGGACATGCTGTGAGCAACTTCCACAAATGTTCTCTGGGGCTGCTGTGTTTCTATCAACAACGAAACACAAGACATTCGGTTCCAAGCATGTGTGTGGGTATCACGAGTCGAGGCATTCGAATCTGAACTTTCTGACCTGTCACGTTTCTTCTTCCCTTCTCAAGTCACACGCAGGGACTGCAGTTGAAACCTACTTTCAGTTTCAGTTTCAGTTCGGCCCGGAATGAAACATTGCGGTTCACTTTCAGTTCTCGAACTGAAACTGGAATGAAACCGGAGTATATATGTCCGAACCAGAACTGGAATGATCTGATGTTTTACATCCAGTTCGGCACGGAATGAAACCATTAGGTTCATTTTCAGTTCTCGAACTGAAACTGGAATGGAACCGGAATATATATGTCCGAACCGTAACTGGAATGACCTGAGGTTATAGTTTCTGTTCGGCCCGGAATAAAACCTTTCGGTTCACTTTCAGTTCTTGAACTGAAACTGGAATGAAACCAGAATATATCTATCCGAACCGTAACTGAAATGATCTGGGGTTTTAGTTTCAGTTCGGCCCAGAATGAAACCTTTCGGTTCACTTTCAGTTCTCGAACTCAAACTGGAATGAAACCGGAGTATATATGTCCGAACCACAACTGGAATGATCTGGGGTTTTAGTTTCAGTTCGGCCCGGAATGAAACCTTTCGGTTCACTTTCAGTTCTCGAACTGAAACTGGAATGAAACCGGGGCATATCAATCCGAACCGTAACTAGAATGATCTGAGGTTGGACTTCTAGTTCGGCCCGGAATGAAACCCTTCTGTTCATTTTTAGTTCTCGAACTAAAATTGGAACGAAACCGGAGTATATCTACCCGAACTGTAAATGGATGGTCTGAACTTTCACTTCCAGTTTGGCCCGGAATGAAAGTTTTCAGTTTTCAACATACTTGTTCACACATAAACACATGTGCAGATGTAACAAACAAGTTCTTATGGGTTCACAACCATGGCAGGTTCCAGCTTTGTTGTTATTTGTTTTTTTACAATAGAGAATAAGGAAACTCTTATTCTTTTTTAATTTCTGAAAGTAGCGTATGACATCACAGTACAGTAACCAAATTGTAGTTAAACAAATACATTTATGAAAGTAACGTATGTCATCACAGTACAGCAACCAAATTGTAGTTAATAAAACAGATACAGTTCTATGTGAGCTGTGGCTCACATTTTCGCGCAAAACTACATCAATAAGATTAATACACATTAGATTTTCCTATGGCAGCAAATTTTCCAATTCATGGAAAATGGCATTTACTCTTTTGTATTACTCTTTTGTATGGAATTACATAATTTTGTTTGGTTTTCTGAATTCCTGAAAATAGAAAATTAAAATAAAATAGTGTATGAACTGTTAATTTATGAAAAACGCAATAAGCATCTATCCTCGATGGATATTTTCACACCTACAAATAACCATGGATTAAAGAAAAATCACTTAAAAATATGCTTCACAAACTTTGGTTGATAGTAAATGATACATGTCATAATTTTGTAGTACGAGTTCCTCCTCCTCGTATGTAACCTCGTATTTGCACTTTAACAGCTATTATTTAAATTTTGAATAAAAAAGGAAATTAGGTCATACATAAATCTTACAACGTTAATCTTTTAAATGTCTTTCCAAACGAGAATTATGAAAAACGACAGCAAACATGTGAGCATTAAAAACAATGACTATTGATCTTCCTCCTCGACGAACTCGTAAACACTACTGGAGCTAATAGAGGAACTGAAAGAATTTTCATCTTGGTTTAAGGCTGGCAAGTGCTGATCAGAACGCTTTTGGAATAAAGCATTCGTCCGCAAGACCATGAGATCATCAAGTGTTGGAGAGGAAAGATTGTACCTCAAATCTGACATTACAAACTTTACACTTGAGAACAACCGCTCCACACTTACCTGGGTGGCTGGTGCAGCCAAAACCACCGGTGTCGGGAAGAATGCGTTCGGGATAATTGCACTCTCGCAATAAAAGTGGGGAAAATGCGCCCTCTCAAGAGTAACCACAATGAAAAGTGGGGAAAATGCGCATTGCACTTGCCTTCCCCAGTTACCCATTGAAAGAAAATGTATTGTGGTTTAAGCCGACAGTGTGTCGATCAAACTTCTTTCGTGACCGCAGAACCAATGACCACCACTCTTGGACAATGCCGATATGAGAATTGTTTCTTGAATTGCGCTACAGCTGTGGTGAAAAACACGATTCCAATGTGGATTTGACTAATATCTTGTATGAACAGGGTTATTTATAGTACCTGGATTTAAACAGTTTGATGGCATGGCAGTCGGGTAGGAGGCCACGTGATTGGTTGGGAACGGGAATGCAATGCGATGTAAGGCACTGTTGGAAAATACATACTTCCTGTTCCCTTCCTACAGGTGGTGACGCAATAGAAACTGGACCGGACGGACGTAGTGACTAGTGAGTCACCTACTGACTATTTGAATCAACAATGTTATTTTTTTATGTTGTAACAATATTACATTTATTTTGTTATAATTGAAATCTGGGCTATAAAATATGAAAAATGACACCAAACACGACCAAGATATACGAATTACAAACATATTGCCACTCAGAAGTAATAACTACGTATCCATATTATTATGTAACGTATTGGAAGCAATGAGTTCGTGTTTGGTGTCATTTTTGACACTTATTTCATACAATTTTTAGGTATATAAAATATTGAGAATTCAGGGGGTACACAGAAATATTCAATTATGTCAAGGGGAACTCTCAGACAAAAAAATTGAGAAACACTGCCTTGATGGCATTTCGGATCTTATCTATTTCCAAATATTCGGATCTGGCAGCCCCCAAAATACCAAATTGTTCACTACGAAGTTTTATTCCGAAACAAAACTTAAACTGAAAGTACACGGAGGGTTATGGTGCACCGGAATGTAGCAAAACATTTCAGTTCAGGTGTGCACCGGAAATGTTCACAACGAGGTTTCATTCCGGAACTGAACTGAAGCTGAAAGTACAAGGAGAGTTATGGTGCACCAGAATGTAGCGAAACATTTCAGTTCAGGTTCGGGTGCGAACCAAAAGTGTTCACAACGAGGTTTCATTCCGGAACTGAACTGAAACTGAAAGTACACGGAGAGTTATGGTGCACCAGAATGTAGCGAAACATTTCAGTTCAGGTTCGGGTGCGAACCAAAAGTGTTCACAACGAGGTTTCATTCCGGAACTGAACTGAAACTGAAAGTACACGGAGAGTTATGGTGCACCAGAATGTAGCGAAACATTTCAGTTCAGGTTCGGGTGCGAACCAAAAGTGTTCACAACGAGGTTTCATTCCGGAACTGAACTGAAACTGAAAGTACACGGAGGGTTATGGTGCACCAGAATGTAGCGAAACATTTCAGTTCAGGTTCGGGTGCGAACCAAAAGTGTTCACAACGAGGTTTCATTCCGGAACTGAACTGAAACTGAAAGTACACGGAGAGTTATGGTGCACCAGAATGTAGCGAAACATTTCAGTTCAGGTTCGGGTGCGAACCAAAAGTGTTCACAACGAGGTTTCATTCCGGAACTGAACTGAAACTGAAAGTACACGGAGAGTTATGGTGCACCAGAATGTAGCGAAACATTTCAGTTCAGGTTCGGGTGCGAACCAAAAGTGTTCACAACGAGGTTTCATTCCGGAACTGAACTGAAACTGAAAGTACACGGAGAGTTATGGTGCACCAGAATGTAGCGAAACATTTCAGTTCAGGTTCGGGTGCGAACCAAAAGTGTTCACAATGAGGTTTCATTCCGGAACTGAACTGAAACTGAAAGTACACGGAGGGTTATGGTGCACCAGAATGTAGCGAAACATTTCAGTTCAGGTTCGAGTGCGAACTATAAGTCGAACTGGAGCATGTTTCAGTTCGAGTTCAAATTCGGTTCGCAGTCCCTGGTCACACGGCAGCTGATTCTGATATGCTTACGTCACGGGGAACGACCTACGTTGTTTTTATTCACGTCTGCTGAAAGATTTTTGTAAAGTATGAATAAAGTTAATGAGAAGCGGAAAATTGAAGGATCTTCTTTTTGTGATTGGGTGCTTATTTACTCATCATTGCTTATATGCACAATTAGCTGAATTGATTGATTGATTGATTTGGTGTTTTAAGTCCACTTTATGCACAGTTAGGCTAATCGGGCCTGAATCTACAGTTTAAAGTAGGATCCGAACCACTATGTGCCACCACCGGGTATCGAACCCGGGACCCCTTGATGACAAGGCGACGACTCTGCCCCTGCGCCATCGAGGAGGCCTCACAATTAACTGAACAGCGACGAGAGGATAACGGTGTATAGAAAGTGAAAATGAAGGGCATGGAATAAAGCGTTAGCGGCACTATCTCGGCAGTCACCTAAATAGACTCAACAAGACAACGATAACTCTTTAGGATGTCGTGAGATGTGAAGCAGTGACCATCCAAATATAAATATACGCATATCATTTACCGAGAAAAATGAAAAACGTAATACAACTGACAGCGAGTGATTGAAGCTGTAATCAAGGGTCCCCAGGACCGATTCCACATTAACCTGTAATTCCAAACACGGTTAAAAATATATGCTAACTAACTTACTCTATTTTATTGACACATACACTGAGGAATTTAAGTAGGGGCTTCGCCGATAGGACGTTGATCTTGTAAATATAGGTTCCAGGATTTGATTTCTTATGGGGTCACGTTTGAAGTTGTCCTTGTCGCACTTTGAATTTGTGGCTCCAGCTCGGTCCACTTTAGTGGACGTAAACTTCCGCTCGATTCGGTCAAAAATAATATGAAATACTGGGAAAATACCTCTGCAAGAGTGAAAAAGCAGCATTAGGCTTCTTACTTATTTTCTGGAAGCGCCATTGACTTCATGGCAGAAATAGACGTTATTTACTTTTGTTTCGATCCAATTTTATGATGTTATTTATCTAAATTTTATTTTCCTTCGATTTCTTCCACACTTTTACGTTAACCATAAAACATTACGTTATTTTACAGAATGAAATATTCAATGTTTGTTTCGTATCCTCAGATTATAGTAGAAAAATTTGGAGCTTAACTCATGGGGGGGGGGGGGGGTTGAGCAGAATATTTTCTTTTTTGCAGCTCATAGAAATATCATCCAGGACTATTTTGATAAATAGGTGTTACATTTGCAAAATCATAAAATTACTGATTACTTTAGTCCTCGGGTTTCAGGAGGTTAACAAAAGTACCATTACCTCGTGAATCTCCATAAACCAAAAAAAAATGGGAGCAAGTATCTCCTTTGCCCCTGCTAAGTTATGGTTGCTGCGCATAAATGCGTCGCTGAAAACCCATAACAGTTTGAAGAATCAAGGATTCCTTCCTAGTAGGCCGCAACAATGGTGAATAAATTGAAAAGGGACAGTGCAGGGTACAGGTATCTGGATAACTTAGTGGTAGCAACTGTCGTCTTTGACTGTCTCTAAGTTATCGAGCAACTGGGCAACAATATAAAACGTACCATGGCATTGTTACATTCAAAAAGGCATATGTGAAAAAATATAAATTCTATTCATATTTTTACATCACATAAATTGGTATTGGATTTAATTGATAGTATTTATGTGCAGAGAATGTTCTGAGAAGGTTCAAATTCAATAGCCCCCTTAAACACACCAGTACCTTCAACAAAACGATTTTTCCAGAATTGATCTAATTACTTTTGGGTCAGAACTTGCATAATATATAGGCTGTGTCCTAGAGAGCAGTAAGTTTACAGTCAAGAGACAAAGAACAAAATAGGTATAGACGTTGTTCTTCCCTCGTTTTTTAGTCTGTGGTTTCACTCCCTACACACCGCAGTAATTAAGTACCAAAAGAAGTTTCTTCACTTCAACTGAATCGTAATCTTTTCTCGCTATCGAGGTTGAATCAAGGAGAAATAAGTGGGAAAAATAACTGAACAACATATATTTACCCGTGATAGGGCCTCTCTAACTTTACACTTTTTACGGACGTCTTTTTAGCTCATGACTTCCTTCTAACACTAACACTAACATTAAGGCACACGACACACAATATAACCTATCCTAACAAAACATTACCAAATGAATTACACACTTATGTGATTTTGTATCTGTATTCATAAATATTATTAATGTTGAACACTAACACACATTGACCTTCTACTATTATTAACGTTTATTTTAATCTTACTTATCTCCTCGTAGAATGCTGTAAAACCAACGTTGTTCAGGAAAACCGAACAAATTTGGTTCTTCATGCCAATGTCACCAATGTCACAGTGAATTACTGTAAACAAAGAAATAAGGAAAATAAAGGATGAATCAAAAAGGAAATCCGTAAAAGAAAAATCGCGGAACTCACGCCCTGAGTTAATTTTAAGGTACCAGGGCATAAGAAAATACCCCCGAAAGTATGGTGTTCCGCCCTTCCTTCTGATAATTCTAAACCCCTCAAAATACTCGGTCATCTGTAAAAGTAAAGGTTGAGCAATGTTCCGCAATCTTGTTGTCCTCTCAGAATACCATAAATTATCCAGTACTGAACATGGCGCATCATAAAATTTATTTACTAAAAAATACATTACGGCACTGTTGATATAAATTAAAAGTTTAGGAATGAGTTACAATATAATCAGTTAAGAATACTACTACTACTACTACTACTACTACTACTACTACTACTACTACTACTACTACTTCTAATAATAATAATAATAATAATAATAATAATAATAATCCAATTCACTGCACTCATAGGAACTTTTGGTATTATTATTATTATTATTATTATTATTATTATTATTATTATTATTGAAACGATTTATGCAGCTGATTATGTGAATCCGAAACGCCTGTAGAAATTATGTATGTGTAAAAACAAACTGACCCTTGCCATCAAGGGGCGTCTTATTTAAGTCATGACAATGACAGAGCGAAAATACAAACATAAGAAAACAAATTTGTAAAGTAAAAAGTAAAGTCCTTCCCTGTGCATTGCAGCATGCCATGAAGGAGTAAAGTGGGTGTGGAATTTGGACCCTACGCTTTCTTGATCACGGTCGAAGGTAGGGGTAAAGTGATCAGCACCACGTCCATGGCCGCCTTCTTTCGCCAAAAGTTTTCTCCAGGTGTCCACTTTATACGACGCTGAACAGGTGGAAAATATACTGGTTCTCCCCCGCTGGGGATCGAACATCGAACTGTCGCATGGTAGTCAGATTAAATAATTTACATTCAATTTGTTACTGCAGACAAAAGTTCGCAGCACACCCGTGTCCTTGAGGAGGAACACCGGTTGCGAAACATAGATTTAGATATAGGGCAATGGCGCCAAATAATAAGAATTAAAAGTATTTGAGAAATCGAATTCCAGAAAGCTGTGGGGTAAAAAACGACCTTCAGCCAGATCCTGTCTCAACCTCTCCTGACGAGCGCCGATACACCTTGAATATCTTGGCCTTTGACCGGGAGGTGATGCTCCGGTACCCACAAGGTCTATTCGGAAAGAAATCGTGTGTATGCGCTCCCCTCTCACCGCACCACCCCCCGAAACCTCCCCCTTACTCCACTTCCCCCCAGGTACCAACAAAGGCGATAAAACCAGAGCGTGTGTGTGTGTAACGCGGACGCGATTTTTCTGCCACCTGGTGTGGAAAATAGTATGCTCGTCCCACACGTTGCATTCAAATTTGCCACCCTGTGGGGACACGTGAAAAACAAATTTGCCCAAGTAAGGATGCTATCCATCAAGTTCTTGCATGTATTTCCTATTAGGTAATTCCGTTTTCGTTCTTCAAAAATTCAAGTTCAGTGATCCGAGGCTTCTAAATGTATTTTCGTAACGATTTCCTTTTGGATTTTGGTCCCCACAAGGTGTATTCACAACTGACGAGTGTCCCCATAGGGTAGCATCTGCAAAAGGACACACACACACACACACATACACACACACACACACACGCATATATTATTCGAAAAATCCTTCTTTGATGTTCAAGTATACACACACAAGTTTCTCTGACACAACGTCTTTCACGTCTGATAATTTTTTTAGATAGTTGGTAACACTGATTCCCACGGTGTTCCACGGATTGCGTTGACCACAATTGATGTGCTCGTTGCATCAAACTTGCATCTAAAGAGGCCATATCATGGGCAGCGGAAAAAGAGACCTTCATTCAGTACACTTTTACTCGAAAAATATTTGAGACATTTCAATGAGCTTTGTGGTAAATTGATTAGAAAGGATGAATTTAAACAGTGAATATTGACATCTTTTTATCACTTCTATATTTTAAAAGATATTAGCTGTCAAATATGTCAGTTTTGGTTCGGCGTTTAGAGCCCGATTCTAAGTTTCTGTAAAAATTTATCCTTGCAAGGCCTTCTTGCATCCTTCCTGAGTAAACTGATTTTTATTTTTTTCAAATTGAGAAGCCCATTGTGAATATACGCCATTGCAAACATTGATATGCAATTTCAAAAAAACATTTCTTGTCCTTTGAAAATGACTTCAGTCGAGCCATAGCGGGGTCTGGCGGGGTTATGTTCAAGTCCTACAAGTTCAGCCGTCTGCCGATAGATGACTCTGAGCAGGTTTTACTACAGTGGGCGTTGCTTGGTCTTCTTCATATTCTACTCTTGGCATTGTCTTTTCCTTTGGGGGGTGCTTTTGAACGTGCTCCGACCATTTTGGAAAATCCAAAGTTGATTTCCTTCAGCCGGCTGTTTTTTCATTGTGTTTCTTTCATTTATCTTATTTCTATTTTCCAAAAGGATAAATATATTAATACAGAGACTGTCCCAATTGAATCTTACATAAATTACAGGAAATTAAAGTTTGTTTTAAGTCAATTACTTGCTCAAATAGGGTAATGGGTACTGGGCCTACAGGAAAAAGTGGGATCCAGACAACTGTGTAGTTCCACTGGAGATCGGACGGGTAACTTCTTGAATACAAGAAGAGATAATTACTACTAATTCCATCGAGGAAACTCAAGGACTTATTTATGGGGGAGGGGTCCGGACTGCAAAAATGAAATAATGAAAATATACTTATGTAGCATTTATTACATAATTGATGGTTACAATTTCCTTTGAACTTATTGATTGATTTGTTGTTTTTTAGTCCTCTTTTTACACAGAAAGGCTAATCGGGACTGGACCTACAGTTTATAGTGGGAGCCGAACCACTACGTGCCTCCACCGGGTATCGAACCACGGGAACCTTAAAATACAAGGCAACGACGACACCACTGCACCATCCAGGAAGTCCACTCTTTGAACGTATTGTAAGGCAGATTGGAATCATGGGGCTTTGAAGGACAGTACCAAAGATTTATGCTTGCACGCTACTATTTATAACAATATGCATAAAATATTAATCAGGAACTTACTTCTCGCCAACAGGATCTAACATTCTGTTTTGTTCACTAAATATTCAATTCTTCATCAATTTGAAATTAATTTCTTTAATTTCTTGCCAGGGCACTTATTTTTATGCACAATATGCCGATCTTAATTAGAGGTAAGCTAGATAATGAATACGTGCTGTTATTAAATCTTTTTACCTACTTATGTGATAATAATATAATTTTAACTTAAACATCATATTATTATTATACCTGACAAACTTGGTTCGGTGTATTTCTAGATACGTGCCTTGAGAGGCCCTACAGAAATTACAGCGAAAGGAAATGAGACAGTCTGGTCCCCTTTCAAACTGTAAATTTTGTTCTTGTCCCAAGTTATGTAAACGCTCTCTCGTTCTGAATATAATATCAATTTTAGTCACATTATCTTCAACGCATTTCAAGGATACACGCTTGGGCAATACATTGAATTGAATTGAATTGAATTGACTTTATTGCTGGGCGAGGTTCAGCTGTTGCTGGTCTACATTTTGAGAGCACCGATCTATTTCATAGACAGGTAAGACATCTATGCTGAAGGCAGATATTTAAATTTTTAGAATAATTCACGGCACATTCAGTTATACTGTATGTAATGTTATGTTATAATAATAGAACTCATATATTGTAAATTTTCTAATTCTAGTTTCATTAATATTTTACTTTGGCTATTACATGAATACATTAATCGTGACGGGGGGGGGGGGGGAATCACACTACGTCAAGTAACCGGCGACACGTGTCGCTTGAGGATTTCATCATTCGAGCTTAGACTTGTCTGTCATGCCGCTACGGTGTGAAATGTTGCTTCTGATTGACTCGTTCCCAAACGACATGTGTTGCGTGTCACTTCGGTATGAGTTCTCGCTAAGAGGGCGAGTAACGATGAATTCAATTACATCTTCATAGCTGAAAGAAGCTACTCGTGTCGCATGTCGCTTGCATGTTACTCGGACTGGGCTTTTCTCTGAATATCGTGTATCGTTGTTCGTCCATGTTTTTCTTTAGACTGAATAGGGTCCTGTTGCTTGATGTGAATGTTCCGTGTCGCTTGGGAACGAGCCAGTCAACAGCAACATTTCTCACTGTAGCTGCAGACCGGAGTGACAAGCGACACATACCTGTAGAGAACATTCCAATCAACAGCAACGATTCAGACAGCTGTAGGATAACATGTCAAACAAGCCTGCGTTCAATTGGTGAAATCCTCAAGCGACACGGATATTTCACACCGTCTAAAGCAAATATTTACTGCGCATGCGCGAACAACAGGCCAGGGCGACATGATGCACGGTATGAAAAAGAACTCAGTCGGAGGGACACACAAGCTAACTGGTTGGTTGCATTTATTACTGAGAGCCAGTTACCAAGAGACACGTACCGCTTGTCGCGTATTGCTTCGATATGAAGTCTCCCTAAAAGTAAGCAGCTTTTGAAGCACAGTATGAATAGTTAGTAGGTAAAGGGCAGTGAAAGCGCGAGAGATTCTTGCGTGGGAGAACTACTGGATACTTGTCAAAGATTTGGGTGGACCACATCTTCACATAAAAATATTTTGATATTCAAATTTTAAGTGATCCATACAGAGAGGGTCCCTACCCTTGCAGCCGCTTCTGTATGTTCTTAAGCTGACAATAACTATTAGTTAATCATTTTCAAATGCCATTTTGCCGGCTCCCGTGGCGGAGTTTTTAGCACATCGCGCTACGATGCCAGGGGTCCCGGGTTCGAATCCTGGCCTGGGCATGGATGTTTGTGAGTGTCCATCCATCAATTTCATCATAGCATCACTCATCCCCATCTTCGCAAATTAGCCAAAAGTGGCACAAAAGGCGAAGTAAAATAAATCAAATCAAATCGAATGCCATTTTAACATGAGTTAATTCAGAGAACAACCAGTGTATCATATGAATAAGAGCATGACTTTCTAATGTCACTCTCTGTTTGCATTCACCACACTTACCATAGTTTATCAGAAAGATCTATTTTAACGGACCTCTTGATATTAATTGACATTGAAGAACGAGATCCTGCGTGGCCTAGAGACACGAAATCGAGTATGAGACTCCGTCTTTAAAATAGAGCCAACTGAGAATTGGAGGTAGGATATTTATTCCTTCTCATGTGTGAACCGGCGAGCTGTAACTATCTATACAGTTGTGAAATATAAATACATTGTTTGAAAAGTAATAATACCTCAAAGGAATTTTAATGGTACACCTCTATGGTACGGATAAATGGTCGGGCAAGAAATTTTATGTTAATTGCGCAGTACTTCCACATTTATGGTAAACACCGCCAAATACTGCTGTTTCACTACATCTAACACGGATGATCTTTCTTCTTCCTCGACGTTCCTTCATTTCTGCAGGTTTCATATTTTTAGTATTATTTCATAATCTCGGTCTCAACTACTTCAAGCATACCTGAACGTTATTAATCTACTTCATTATTTATAGATTTTCATAAACGCCATTACAATCACTGAATATAAATCGTAAGTGTCAACTGTGAACACATGCGCCGTCGTTCCGAAAGTTGAAACAAGACACCAGACAATAAAATATGTTACTTATACCCGGACTACTAAGCACCGACATTTTATTTGTGTCTTTCGAAACATTCTTCTTATGCAATGGTTTATTATATATTTGCATATTACAAATTGTGAAATGATGAAACAAAGAAAAACTCAATAAATAAAACAACAACAAAATACGACAACAACAACAACAATAATAGATATACTTAATACTAGAACGCTTTGGCGTCCCTTCACCATCATCGCGATTATCCAACGTTGGCTAAGACATTACGCTAAATAAGAGAAATTGAATAAAATAAATAAATAATACCTGTTAAATCTGAAGATCAGTAAAGCTGGCGATTGGCAAAACTGTCATAAAACTAACAACAATAACAGCGGCGCAGCGTAGCGACCATTTATGTTCGGAAAGAATTTGTGTTCCTAGAAACTCCTCTATCTCTCTCCAGTAGTCGAGGCATCAACCCATCTCATGTTAGGTGTAAAGAAAATCCAACCACTGTATATAAGTTAGACTGTAAATATTTATTTCCCAAAAGAATACTTACATCCGCACGGCAGGAAATTTGAACAAAAGACCTTGAATATAGTAGTTACTGTTTTTAATATACGAAGATAAGAAGATATTGGTTCGTCTAGAGAACAATCCAATCAACGTTCGTCTAATATCACTAAGGTAGCCAGGTTAGGACTTAGAGCAGTGCGGGCAATCCTCAACATTATATTCTTGGTATCCTGAGATCCAGGCCAACTCCATTAAACAAACACTTCAACTACCCCAACTTAGGAGGAATTATACTCAAGCTCTCAGCCTCGAACCCCTGTCCTTTAGTAATTTCAACATTCTGACATATTAGATGCAGATATTCTGAAAATACGCAGTTTCATTTCATGCAATGTGGAAAGAGAAATTGCATTCCTTTAAATTAACAGTTCCTGTCACAACGTTTCACACAGCTGTAGGATAAAATGTCACAAAGCCTGCGTTCAATCAAGCGTCACGTATATTTCACACCGTCTAAAGCAAAATATCCACTGCGCATGCGCCAACAACAGGCCAGGGCGACACGACGGACGGTACAAAAAAGAACTCAGTCCGAGGGACACACAACCAACAGACAACACAAGCTGTTGGTTGCATTTATTTCTGAGAGACAGTTACCAAGAGACACGTGTCGCGTTTTGCTTCGATATGAAGTCTTCCTAAAAGTAAGCACCTTTTGAAGCACAGTATGAATAATTAGTAGGTAAGCAGCAGTGACAAAACATATGTAATGATCTTTAATACTTTTACCGATCTTCAAATTTAAGATCTATTATTTATTTATTTTATTTAATTTCTGTTATTTAGCATAATGTTTTAGCCAACGTTGGCTAATCACGATGATGATGAAGGGACGCCACCACGGTCTAGTATTAAATATATATATATATATATATATATATATATATATATATAAATTGCCTATCAATCCGCACCCTAATCATAACTTATTTAACATATCAAAACATATTTTTTCATTCATCAATTTTTTACTCTTTCAATAATCTCTAATTATTACTAAATCAATTTTTGTATTTTCCATTTAATATCTTATTCTATTTAGCTCTCGCCAGTAGGCACTCTATCTTCTTATGTACATATTTTTTCGGCCTCCAACTCATCAGACTTTGCATTAATTAATTTCATCAATTATCTCATCCAACTCGTTTGCATTTCCGCTCTTCTACATAGAAGTTGTAGCTTTCCTGGAGACGTCACTCGAACAGGGGTTCTTGGGTCACCAGCCAGGTTAAACCGACGTGAACTTCCATCGCATACATTGCCCTCATTTTCAGGAATGAGATGTTGTTGCTTTGTATGTACTAGAAACGTTGGAAGCTAACGCCGATTTAATGTGGATGGTACACCGGTTCAAAACCTTCTACATGTTAAATTGAAACAACAATCTTTCGTAATCATTAAACCGGATGGAATAAATAGCAAAGAGGCTTTTGTACTAATATTAATAATTTAAATTACATCCCCATTAAAGAAGAGCATCCTCGATGGCACAGAGGTAGCGTCGTCGCCTTGTAATCAATGGATCCCGGGTTCCATGCCTGGTCCCGTCCCGATTAACCTTACTGTGCATATAGTGGACTGAAAACATCAAATCAATAAATCATTAAGAATCAATTTTAAAATTTTGATAATGAATTTCGGGTAAAAGATTCAATATGCTAACCTCCATTATTAATTCAATGCCTAGAGAATTATAAAAAAATTGGGGAAGGGGGTTGTATTTTAAATACGAACGCTCGGGAACCAATAGAAGTTTACAACCTGCAAATCGTGGTTTCTCTACCGATTCAACAAATTCAATATCTCCAATGTTGTTTTTGTTGCACCTTATTCAAAGTCGGTCATAATTTATTTCGGAAATTATTTTTGGAAAGATATAGACAGTAAATAGGAGAGCTTGACTGCCCGGACGTTCAATTCCCATAGGAGAGGGCGAGCAAAGTGAGATCTCTTACTGCATGGGGTGCATATACGTACAAGGGAATCTACTATTTAACTACGGGGGAGCAGAGAGACGATTTGCATCGCCTCTATAAATAACCGAGACTGTGAATATGTAAAGAGCCAACACCACCCATCCACCACTATGCCTTCAAAACACATTGCATAATAAAAGTGGGTGGCTTTACCAATTTCTTTCAAATTCAAGTAGTTAATTATAGTAACAAAACATCTTTTTATACATAATTGAATTTTTCAAAATTACCTTAAAAAACAACCATTTTCTAAAATTCTATAAAGAATAAGTTAACATAAGTCAGGATCGGTAATCTTCCCTTTCGGACAAATGTCGCAGTTGAAGTAGTGGTCTAAACAGGTAAAAAACTGCTCAATCTGACTTAAATTTGGCATAAAGCAGTCTATTTTGTTTCAAAGGTCTTGTGACATTTGTCGAGCCAGGATGAAGATCTTCAAAATTAATGGGATAAAGAAAGAAATAAATAATTCTTAACACTACTAATGGACTTATTACTCCATTCGCATGATGTAATTAATAAATACAATAATTCTAATTACATGATTATTAAAAAGCAAATATTTATTTTTAAATAAAAACACAAAATGCCTGTTTTTGACCAATCCCTCCCTTGTTGTAGGTTTGTTATCCATGAAATATCAATCTGGAAATTTTGCTTCAAAGGTACCTGTCATAGAATAATCTTTACGCTGTAAATATCATTTTTTTCAGCTCCCCCATCGGAGATATCTGGGCTCAAAATTTTCAAAAAGAGCATCAAGAAACGATCAAACAGCTATAACAGTAATTCAGCCGAAATACTCTGATATTACTTAACTTCCCTAAGAAAAAAAAATCCTAAACTTTGAATTTTGATCAAAATCAAAATGATGAAGAAATACACAAAACATACAATGTAGCTTGAAATGTACCGAAAACAATGTTCTTTACCCGAGCTATCATTTTTCGTAGATGAGTTATCGTAATTACCTTAAATGTCTACAAAGGCCAAAAATGCCGCAAATCATAAGTAAAACATGGCCGCAATTTAAACAAAGTCAAGTCTAGGAAAATACTACCCTTGCATAGAGGTTACAACCACAAAAATATATATAAGTAGAAAAAAGTTGACCTTCTTGTAAATTATTATCTTTTTGGACCACATGGTATTAAATGACTATATTTTTGTTTAGACCTAATGTTAATTAAAATACGTAAGTTTTATTAAATTAGTGCATATATTGCGTATAAGTAAAAGTTTTATAAAAATAGATCAAATACATTCACAGGGGTTGGATTAACCGAGAGTCGGTTTTATGCAAGGACAATGTTGGAAACATTTCCGCTTGAAATCATCCACACTGCGAATATAACCTCAGTTTCCTGCGTGGCAGTCCGATGTTATATTTCCTCTGTTTTTCTCATATATCGGTATTTACTCAGTTCCATGTTTTTTAACATTCACATTCAGAACATAGAGATCCATGTTTTATTCGTGATTCGAAACCGAGACCCCTGCTGTCGTAGCACGCTGTGATAACTACCTCGCCTCGGAGGTCAAATACTATACTACCGGGACTACTTATTCGTTGAAGAAAAGCTTTCACAATTATGTATGTTACAAGCCACATATTGTTGCTGCAGGACTCTATATTATCGTCGGGAATTTTGACACGAAATGGTAAGATCAGCTTTTGGCAATGAAGATGCCAATTGACCCGAACAGCAAAACCTAGGACTTGTCTGAGGAAATAAATTTCAGTGACAAGGATTTTTACAACCTGTCAATCACTAACTGCCCGGGTACCGGAGGAGGCGTGTTCTTAAGGGTAATAACACAGTGAAGCACATCCCTCATCGCTAATTGCCTGAAACTCGCAGGGACAAGTTTCCGGCAATTCAAAACCATGGAGTGAAATGGGGAAAAACATGGTGGAGCCCCATCAAACATGATTTGATCTTGGGTATCTTGTTTCAAGTGGAAAGTCCTGTGATTGATCCCCTTCGTGGAAGACACCCTTCTCATTTTCCCAGTTTCTTTTGACAGAGTTCGGTTCAACGGAAATAATGGGGACCAGTTCGAGTGGGTGAGGCTTGTTCGAGGTGCCTGTCCGACATCTGTTACATTCATTATATCCTCACATTTTTATGGCTTGAACGGGCTTCTTTCGATTATACCGCGTTTGGTAGAACCTGTCCCGTTTCCGTGCTGGGGAAAGTCAAAGCCAGGCAGCCAATTAAAATACGCAACGTCGGAACAGCGCCTACGTAAGCGCCTCTCTTTTGGCTTCCATTCGCTTCTCGCTGCCCAGCAGACGATTTTTTCCTCGTTTCTCATTGGCACCGAAACTGTCGAGCGATCCTTAGCGCGGGAAATGGGACAGGTTCTACCAAACGCGGTATAGCAAGGGTCCTTGTGTCGCACTGTGTTTTTACCCTAAGGAGCCCCGCGAAGCGAGCCTGGACAAAACATCTGGTGTCGTAAACGCTGTGCGCGATCTACCTGGCTCTACCGCAGGAGGAAGGTGAATTCGGAAAAGGCCTTTCCATGATATACAGTCTAAAGGCCACTATACCCCGTAAATGTTCACTGCGCTGTGCGAACACGGTGGTGCGAGCCCTGATGCAAGCGGCAATAGTTCTTATATTCGGCACTAGAGAGCAGAATATGCAAGGCATGTCTAGAGGGACTCGAGACGGTCTGCGCTACATAGTTGCATAATGTAGAATTTAATTAAAATTATTTCTATTGATATCGTTATTAAGTGCATTGTGCGTCAGTGTGTAGCGTTCAATTACATGACCCACAGTGTGTAATGACCCTGAGAGATCATACTCATTATTAACACCAATGTTTATTTACTCAGTGTATATGTAACCATTGTTATTATGTTCAAAGTTATTTACTTGTTCAATTTTACATGTGTTAATACCTCCTTTGATAGTTGTGCTTATTAGTAGTAATCTATTATTTTTCTGCTAATAAGGCCCTGCGTGGTCGCAAAGAATATTTATCATTTATCTTATAATTGTATATTAACGTCTAGCACACGTTTAATATTATAATATGTATTTATCGTTTGTGCCTTGAGCACGAAGTTCAATCGTCTGCCGTAGAGATGGCCTTGCCTGCTCTAGAACGGTTCCACGTAGTTCGCGTGAACGGCGCTAGAGGCGTTATCTGAACCAAGGTTATATATATCAGCAGCAGAGCAGTTTTTCTTCAGATGGGTTTCTAGGCAAGCACCCAACTAACTAACTAACTAACTCTCTAGCCTTCTTAAACCCGAAGGTTCATGGCTGCAGCAACACAGGCCTTCCATCTTTCCCTATCTTGAGCAAGATCTATATACTCTTTTCCATCCCTACCGATTTCCCTTAGGTCCAACTCAACGTTGTCCCTCCATCTTCGTCTTGGCCTTCCTACAGGTCTCTTACCATCTTGTTTCCCAACAACAATCCTGTAAACTCCTCTTTCCTCTCCCATTCCTGCCACATGGCCTGCCCACCTAAGTCTTCTTGATTTAATTATTCTAATAATATCTGGACATGAATACAAATCACTAACTAACTAACTCTCTAGCCTTCTTAAACCCGAAGGTTCATGGCTGCAGCAACACAGGCCTTCCATCTGTCCCTATCTTGAGCATGATCCAAATACTCTTTTCCATCCCTACCGATTTCCTTTAGGTCTATCTCAACGTTGTCCCTCCATCTTCGTCTTGGCCTTCCTACAGGTCTCTTACCATCTGGTTTCCCAACAAGAATCCTGTAAACTCCTCTTTCCTCTCCCATTCGTGCCACATGGCCTGCCCACCTAAGTCTTCTTGATTTAATTATTCTAATAATATCTGGACATGAGTACAAATTATGTAGTTCTAAATTATGTAACCTTCTCCACTCACCTGTCTCCTCATCCCTTTTAGGTCCAAATATTTTCCTATGGATCTTATTTTCAAATACTCTCAATTTATGTTCCTCTTTCAATGTAAGGGACCAAGTTTCACACCCATATAATACTACAAGCAAAATTACTGTTTTGTATATTTTAACTTTTAGTTTCTTAGATATTAAACGAGAAGACAAAAGTTTATGAAGAGAGAAGTAACATGCATTTCCTGAATTAAGCCTACTTTTTATTTCCTCTTTAATATAATTTTCATTTGTTAATATTACTCCTAAGTATTTGAATTTGGAAACTGGTTCAAACGAGTTATTATCAATAATTAGATTTTGATTATTACCTAAAACTTGGTTTCGACCTGTAAGCATATATTTAGTTTTCTCTTTGTTAACTTCCAAACCTATCTCTTTAGCAGTTTTGAAAAATATTTTAGCATTATTCTTAATTGTATTCACATCATCCCCCAGTAAGTCTTGTTGCTGTTATTTTTTGTATTAGCAATTAGTAAAAATATATTATTTGTTTTAAGAAAGAAAATACTGAAATCTACTTACGAATTGGTATATTACACTATATCCCATAATACATAGTTAGAACAGTAACAGTGATAATGAAATGTCTTTCTTCTTATCAAAGATTTTTATCATTAATACAACTTAATTGTGAATGTTATAAAAAAGTTGACAGTCACAATAACCTCCCCTCCTGGGGTGAAGAAAATATAGACATCATACTTTGGTGGCTTAAAAAGATACAAGATCTTAAATATACACATCGAACAGATACATAACTTTAAGATATTCAACATTCAAAAGAACATTTAATACTATAACAAATCTTTCAAAGAATGACAATCAATTCGAAACTTAAGCACCTATTTGTTAACATTCAACAACAGCTCGTGTTTCTTCTCCAATGAACAGTGGAAGGGTTTGATATTTTGTAAATTGTGTCTACACTTTATCTGTTGTCCATCTAAAGACACCAAGTTCACGAAATTGTTCTTCACTTCGTCCACCAAAAATGGTCCCACATATAAGTCATAAAATTTATGGATAGTTTTGTTCAAGGCAGAACTTCTTGCATGATTCCTAACCGTAACCAAATCACCTTGAACAATTGTAGGGGTTTCTGTGTTTGAATGAGTCTTCTTTCTTTTTGAACGTTTAGTTGTTTCAATTAACTGAATATATTTAGCTGTCCAAGACAATTCGTTCATCTCTTCTGGCCAGTCAATAACAGAAGTTATTTTATCTCGAACTTCCTCGTGTAGAAAAATTTCAGCCGGAGTGAAACCAACAACCTCGTTATATGAGTAATTTAATAATTTTATAACATTTGTTAAAACTTTGGACCAAGATCTGTGGATGGTTTTACAAAAGAGTCTAAGCAAACGAATGATCTCTTTATTATATCTCTCAATTGGATTCGCATGAGGTGAATATGGTGAAGTGAGAATATGCTTTACACCAATTGACTTCAAAAATTTCTCCCATTCACCGGATTTAAATTGTGATCCATTATCCGTTAATATAACTGTACACATAGGATAATGATGGAAATAACCTAAGTTAATTCTGTTGATAATTTCTCGAGTTGTTGCCTTCCTGAGAGGATAAGCCATAACATATTTGCTGGTTAATTCTACAATAGTCAGAATATGTTGATATCCTTGAGATAATGGCAATGGACCAATCAAGTCTATAGATAAGAACTGATGTAATTTGTAAGAAATCACGTGAAGCTCCTCTTTGGTAATATGTTGTGTTTTCTGTTTCGTCCTTGCACATTCCACACAATCACTTAAATATGACTTGACACTTCCTCTCATCTTAGGCCAGAAATAGAATTTAGAACACTTCTTATAAAGCTTAGAAAACCCAAAATGGCCAGCCAAATCATGTTGTTCATACAAAACTTTCTTGACAGCTGCTTCAGGTACAAAAACTCTCCAATGGTTCGAGTTCATAGATCTATAAAACAGTATATTTTTATGTAGTTTAAATATTCCCTTAATTTCGAAATGGTCATCACCCTTGCCTAACATAGAAATTATACGTTGACATAATTCATCGTTTTGTTGCACTTTCATCCAATACAAAAAGTATTCTTCTTCAAGTAAACCAATGTCTGTGCAGTTTACATGTAAAGTGGAAGGAAACAAATTGTTTTGTGACTTAATGGGATATCTACTTAACGCGTCCGCGGCCGTATTTGCAGAACCACTAACATGCTGAATTGTATAATCATAATTTTGCAATTTCAAAGCCCATCTGTTAAAGCCTTGGATTTAACGATCTTGCTGAATTTAACCAAGAAAGTGATTGATGGTCACAGTGTATTACAAATGGTCTGCCCAATAGATATATTGAAAATTTTTCCACGGAAAAAAGGATGGCAAGACATTCTATTTCATGCACAGAATATGTTAATTCTGAACCTCGTAAAACTCTGCTCGCATACTGGATAATCAAAGTTTCACCATCGTCAGAATATTGCCATAAGACTCCACCGATTCCTATTTTACTGCCATCAGTATTTACATGGAAAGTGTTGTTCAAGTTAGGTTGAGCTAACATCTCCGGAGACAAAGCCAATTCCTTCAGACGTTTAAATGCCTGGAGATGTGCTTCATTCCATTCCCATTTCTTATTCGTTCTAAGTAAATCGTATAAAGGAGCCGCAATCATTGCAAACTTATCCACAAATTTTCTCCTCCAATTTACCATTCCTAAAAATTTTCTTAAGGCTTTTCTATTTGTTGGAGTAGGATATTCAGTTATTGCTAGATTTCTTTCTGGATCTACAGCGATGGTTTCACCTGATACTATGTGACCAAGAAACTTCACTTCAGTTTTACAAAATGTGCACTTCGATAATTTGATGGACATATTTACTTCTCTCAAAGTTTTCAACACGTAGTCCAAATGTTTTAAATGACTTTCCAGTGATGATGAAAATATAAGAATATCATCCACATACACTATAAGAAATGAACTAGTATCATTGCCAAACACTTTATGCATTCTGTCGACAAAAACACTAACAGCACTCTTAATACCAAAAGGCAAAAAATGAAATTCCATTAAAATACCACGATATGAGAAAGATGTGAACTTATAAGATCTAGGTGTCAGTGGTATTTGAAAATATCCACAAGTTAGGTCAATCGTCGAAAAGAATTTTGCGCCTCTCAACCTAGGCAAAAGTTCAGATATAGGTTCAACCTGTGTCATGGGTGAAATTACATGTTCATTCAGCTTCCTAAAATCAACAACAGGACGCCACAATCCACCTGCCTTTGGAACTATGTGGAGAGGGTTCCGGTATGGAGAAGTACTTTCATGATTTACTCCCCACGTTTCCCATTTCTTTAATTCTTTCTCCATATCATCTCGCCTAGCGAATGGAATAGGATACGTAGATGCCACTATAGGTTCATTCGTATCTAGCTCTATGTCATAAGATTCCACCTTGGCTGCCTTTGGTTTGTCCGAAAACACATCTTGATACTTCAGTAATAAATTATATAAATTATCAGCAACTCCAGCTTCACAATATTCGTTGCCATAAACTTTCTTATGGATATCTTCTTCAGAAGCTAGATAAGCAGAATCATTAACATGAGAAGATTCAAATGTCAAAGTTTTACAAGATTCAATTACGGAATTTTGCGAGCAAGTATTATTTGTAGAACTCGGAACAAAAGGAGCTGATACTTCCTTACCACTTGAATGAATTAGTTCAACAGTAGACATACGATAATTAATTATAGCCTTATACTGCCACAAAAATGGTGCTCCCAAGATCAAATCGGCATGTAATTGTTTAACTACATATAAACCCACGTGGAAAAATTCATCTCCCAACTGCATAATGACATATTTAAAACCTACAACTTTTATACGTTGCTCACCGGCGAAACAAGCCAACTGAATTCCTTCTATTGGTTCCAGCTTTATACTTGGCAATAAAGAACTTAGAGTGATCCAAACCTTGTAATCCAACAAATTACATTGACTACCAGTGTCAATTAAACAATTAAAAAACAAATCACAAATTCTTCCCTGTATTTCTGGTGCTTCAAGTAAAGGTGTAGGAGTTCCTTTATCTGTAACAGTCCACTCAGGCTCTGAATCAAACCACTCCAGCAAAAATGCAACAGGTAAAACATCTTCTTTATCAACGCCTAAATATTTAACTCTATTAAAGTCACCGAGACAAGACTTAACATGCAAAAGGTAAGGATCATAATTACAAGTAAGCTCCATGTGGTCATCCTTTGGCAGGGCGAATTGGAGCGCATTACCCCGCCTTAGTTGTTTAATGTTCTCTGAGGGCTCCCACTAGTAGCATTAGTTACTGAGGAACATTCTTGATTTAAACTAATGTCATTGCAATTCATTCCATTTCGGAAATTTCCATTGTTCCTTGCTGAAATCTCTGAGTTAGTGTTAATGGAGTCACCTCGCAATTCTGTATTGGTCGGACTTTGAAATCTTCTATTCCTGTTGTATCTAGGTGCATCTGTATTATTGCCATTACTAGCGTTCCCTTGAGTGTTTGTTCTTCGATTGTTATTATGAAAGTACAAACTTCGATCGTTACCTTGTCGCCTATAGCTCTCTTGGTTAGCTCCAGATTGCCTATAGTTGTTTCTGGGATTCCTAGCAGCTGGTTGGCCTATAAGTCTCTCTGAAGCTACTGTTTGGGTAGATGAATCACTGCATGACTTATTTTCCATAGACACTTGCCTTACAAAATGCCTAGATTTTTCGAACCTATTCGAGTTGTACTCCCCACTTATATAATCACCAGGTAGTGACAAAGATTTGGTTTTATCACTAGAATATAAGTCTATTGTCCTGAGTTTTTGTGTTAATTGTTTAAGGTTGGAAATTTCGTGACAACCCACATTCTTAGAAACTGTTTCTGGCAATTGCTTCAGAATTACTCTTATTATCTCAGCTTGTTTAGGCTTTTCTACAAGGTTGCAATATGATGAATATACCTTCAATGCGTACGCTTCTAATGATAAACCAGAAGATGTATTGTATTTACGAGAACGCAAAACTGCCAGTTGGCTTTCTAACAAATCATTCGAAGCAAATTGTTCAAGAAACTTGCACACAAAATCATCATATGATGAGAAATTCCGTCTTTCACTATTGAACCAATACGCTGCAGTATTGTAGAAACATTTGTGAATAACTTGCAGGCGATATTGAGAAGATACACCAATCAAATTTAACATTGTTGTCAGCTGGTCTATAAACTCCCTAGCTGATTGTTTCGAGACGTCACCTCCAAAACGTGGTAACTGGCTTAGCTCATTTACACGAATAACTTTACCCGGGCATTCTCCAAATGGGTTTCTTGCAGAAATATTTGTATTACATTCTGCACGCGCAGGTTTACAAAACTGGTTTGATTCAAAATTTGGAGACTCAGAATTCTTAGAAGCAATGTTAATTGGATTATTCAAAATGTCATTTCTGGGAATGTAATTTTGATTACAAAACATCGGACTCATTGAAGTTGTAGTATTTGTATTACCAGCTACAGTATATAATGGCTTCTCACATGAAGGTATATGCTGAAAATACATTTGTGAAATTGGATTATTTGAATAAGCTTTCGTTGTACAACACTGAGTTTCATTATGAAAACTGGCATTCAGAGGACTTCCATAACCATAATGGTTAGTAGAACAAGGTTCATTGTAATGCACTCTATATGCATTCTCCGAAAGTGCGAGGTCCCTATTGGCCAACGGATGTGTAGTGAAATGAGCAGGTGATTCGTTACGTGATGGAGGATCCCACAAATAAGATGTATTGGAAAGCCTATAGGTAAAATCAGTTCCAAAAGAAGTAGCGTTCTGACCTGATTTACGTTTAGTAATTACAGGTACATCAATATCAGATGAATCATAACCCGAAGAACCAACACCACGTTTGTCACTAGCCCGAAATTTAACATTTCGAGATCTTCAATTTGAATTTGCATTATTTGTTTGACAAGCCACATGCTCAGTTTGTTTACTATTTCCATCCTCTTCGCTCAGTTCTCGTCCTCCATTGAAAGTTTCGTTAGCAACACTGTTGCTGATGGCATTGCCTTGCTCCAAAGAAATAACCCTATCTCTAAGGTCATTTACCAAGGTTTCAGAGCTACATGTAGCAGTCTGAACTACCTTCATTCTATCTAATTCCGCATTTAATGTTTCAATCCTAACCTCATGTTGAGTAAATTTCTCCATAATTTCATCATTGCAGACTTCCAACCTTGCCAACTTTCCGTCATGACTCTTCATTTGTTCTTGAATAACTGAAACTTCGACATGCATTGTACTAATACCTTCATCCAATTTACACCTCAACTCACTGCTAACATTTTGACAAGTTTGGGCAACATCTTGTAACGAATGTTCAATATGATCAAGCCGGCCGTTAAACCTAACATTATGCTGCTGTAATTCATTTCGAATGGCTTGAAACTTCTCTTCCAGATTTTCATTATTTTGTTGCAATTCCCTTTGTAATATTTCATTATTTTGTTGCATATCCTTTTGCAACTCCTTTTGTAACATTTCATTATTTTGTTGCATATCCTTTTGCAACATTTCATTATTTTGTTGCAATTCACAGCGAATGTTCTGTTGCAACTTTTCTTGAAGATTTTCATTATTTTGCTGCAAACTTTGGGTAACCGTAACTTGAAATGCAGCAATAATCTTGTCCAAGTTGGGATTCACTGTACTTGTATAAGATTTTAACAAAAATGGATCAAAATCTGGTTTACAAGATTTACAAAAATAGCTTTCATTAGAAGAGCTAAATATTACCCAGTGCATTACAGTCAAACCTCTGCACTCCAAATGTTCCCATTTATTGCAGCTATTGCACTTCACAAGACGGGAATCTGCTTCAATATTACTGCAACAAATAATATTCTTCATTGGGTCAGCATTTTCTTCAATAGTTTCATTTTCCCTGAAACTATCGACGACATCGGATCTTAAGAAAACTCCCGTTCTTAAGTTGTAAGAATGTTGCTTCCGATCCATTATTTAAAGTAATCAGAAGATAACTTCCATACTACATATTCACGAATCCTGGCTGAAGGTCGCCATAATTGTTGCTGTTATTTTTTGTATTAGCAATTAGTAAAAATATATTATTTGTTTTAAGAAAGAAAATACTGAAATCTACTTACGAATTGGTATATTACACTATATCCCATAATACATAGTTAGAACAGTAACAGTGATAATGAAATGTCTTTCTTCTTATCAAAGATTTTTATCATTAATACAACTTAATTGTGAATGTTATAAAAAAGATGACAGTCACAGTCTACACCATCTGCATATGCTAACAACTGAGTCACACCATTTAATTTTAGTCCTTCTTTAGTTTCTTTTACCTTCCTTACTGCATATTCTAAGGCGAAATTAAAGAGCAATGGAGATAATGCATCTCCTTGTTTTAACCCATCATGAATTGAAAATTTGTCAGACATATTAATACCCACACGAATTTTACTTTCTGTTACACTGGTGCATATTTTTATCATACTAACAAGCTTCTTAGGTATTCCAAATTCTACTAATATATGTAGTTCTAAATTATGTAACCTTCTCCACTCACCTGTCTCCTCATCCCTTTTAGGTCCAAAGATTTTCCTAAGGATTTTATTCTCAAATACTCTCAATTTATGTTCCTCTTTCAATGTAAGGGACCACGTTTCACATCAATATAATACTACAGGCAAAATTACTGTTTTGTATGTTTTAACTTTTAGTTTCTTAGATATTAAACGAGAAGACAAAAGTTTATGAAGAGAGAAGTAACATGCATTTCCTTTTATATCCTCTTTAATATAATTTTCATTTGTTAATATTACTCCTAAGTATTCGAATTTGGAAACGGGTTCAAACGAGTTTTTATCAATAATTAGATTTTGATTATTACCTAACACTTGGTTTCGGCCTGTAAGCATATATTTAGTTTTCTCTTTGTTAACTTCCAAACCTATCTCTTTAGCAGTTTTGAAAAATATTTAACATTTTTCTTAATTGTATTCTCATCATCCCGTAGTAAGTCTACATCATCTGCATATGCTAACAACTGAGTCACACAATTTAATTTTAGTCCTTCTTTAGTTTCTTTTACCTTCCTAACAGCATATTCTAAGGCAAAATTAAAAAGGAATGGAGATATTGCATCTCCTTGTTTTAACCCATCATGATTTGTAAATTTGTCAGACACATTAATACCCACACGAATTTTACTTTCTGTTTCACTGGTGCATATTTTTATCATACTAACAAGCTTCTTAGGTATTCCAAACTCTACTAATATATGATATAATTTATCTCTTTTGACCGAATCATATGCTTTTTTCAAATCAATGAATAGCTGATAGACATTTTGATTATATTCCTACTTTTTTTCAAGTGTCTGTCTGATGTGAAAAATTTGATCTGTAGTTGATCTGTTACGTTTAAATCCACATTGATAATCACCTACAATTTCATTAGCATAGTTAGTCTTGTTAAAAGAATGTTAGACAATATTTTGTATGTTGTTGAGAGTAAAGAAATTCCACGGTAATAATTGCAGTTAATTTTATCACCTTTTTTAAACACAGGAACAATTATGGATTCTTTCCACTGTTGAGGGATTTCTTCTTTATTCCATATTAAAAATAATAATTTATGAATTTGACATATTAATGGATTTCCACCATATTTAATTAACTCAGCTGGTATTAAATCAATGCCAGGTGTTTTGTTATTCTTTAGGCAACCACCCAAAAGGTAAAATCACAGTTCAGATAAAATACTACTGTTATCGTGAGGGTGACCTTAATAGATTCCCCTTGTTCCCCTAAAGCCAACAGTTCCCTGTAAAAAGCCTGCAGCTACAGAAGTTGGCACAAGGACAGCACATTTCTAACGAGAGTTGGAACTACTTTTTCGAAGGCAGAGGGCAGCAGCAGCAGTGTTCCTGTTTTCAGTTTACAGCAGTTGCCGAAGCCATTCTACCCCCTTTGTGTGGCAGTACATAGGCCAGTGAGTGTAATATCCTACGCGCTAAACTTACAGCATTTACAGTGTATCCAGCTACGTTCATTAAACTTTCTCTAACGTTGGACAGTGTACTTATTCCCGAACCCTGAGTGAAATATAGTCTCATGCCACCGCTGGATAAAAGGTTAGCAGTTAGTAGACTTGCATCCAGCTGACGTGCTCGTGTAGGTGTAGTAGGAACTTCTCCCGAGCAGGACGTTGCAAAGTTAATTGGCTTTTAAAGTGAGGACCTTACGTGAAAAAATGGACAGTGATAAAGCAGAGAAGACCCTACGAAGCAGATCTAAGAAGACAATGGAAGTAGAGACTGAATTTGCTTGCTGTAGGAACCGGGAGAGCAAAAAAACTTATTCCAGGGTTTCCATTGGCACTGTGAAGGTAAAGAGATGACTAATATAAGTGAAGGTGAACTTTTGTGTCAGACGTGTTTGTCAATGCCTGACGTAACCTCAGATCCAGAGCCAAGTTTCTCTGCTCAGACTCCAGTAGCTCAAGGTTTACTAGACTTGTTGATGAAGGATAAAGAGGAAAGGAAAAACGAAATGATTGAGGAAGAGAAACAGCGAAAGAAAGAAATTGCTGCAGCAGAGGAGAAAAGACTGCTAGAAGCTGCTGAAAGAAAGCAAGAGCTGCATGAGCTTAAAACTATAATGCAGATCCAGGAAGAGAAAAGAGAACTTGAGAAGGGAGAAATTGAAGAGAAAAGACAACTTAAGAAGCGAGAATTTGAAGAGAAAAGAGAAATTGAGAAAAAGGAGTCGGAAGCTAGAAGACAAGAAGACTTGGAGATGTTTCAGAAATTAGTTGAAAGTCTAGAAGAAAAGAGAAATCAAGAGAAGGAGGAAGAAGATAAAAAGCGTAGAGGAGAATTACAGGAGAAAATGGAAAAAATAACTGTAAAGTTAAAAGAGTATGTTAGTGAAGCTGTAGATCCTTTAAGATCTTGGCAAAGTGAAATCATTAAACAAATCGGTTCTTACTTTGAGCTGGCCCAAGCTTTAGCTGAGAGAGAAAAGAATAGTGAACGTCATGAGGAGAAGGTGAGAAATATTGGAAAGAAAGTAGAGTCCATTCAAGCTTCTGTTCAAGTGTTAAATGACAGAACTAAAGTCATAGAAAGAAAAGTCCAGAAACAGCATGAAGTTATTGAGGTTGCCACTTCCACTCTTCGGGATGACCTTGAGAGGACAACTGTAGATAAGATTAAAAATTTTCAAGTACAAAATCAGAAAGTGGAAGTAAGCTTAAGGCGATAATTACAAGAAAATACTGGGCTATTTGTTAGTAGACTGGACGACTTGCAGGTGCAGTTCCAAAATTTAAAAATTCAATCCGAGCTTACTCATGAGATAAGTTCTCACATAGTGACTCCAGATAGAAGCTTAAATCCCGAAGCAGAATCATTTGAATTTCCAGCTACAGTGTGAAACCCATTCTGTATTACAGATAAAGAGAGATTAGAACGGAAAAAGCGGCCTCACGATGGTGATAGTTCAGATGAATTCCCTCCACGGAGAAAGTCGCACTTTAAGATTCCCTGAATGGCAGATATCGCTCATATACCTAAATTTAAAGGCAATATGGAAGCACAATCTGCTGAGAAATATCTCCGAGAGCTCAATGTTAGCTTCGAGCTTATGCAGGTACCAGAACTCTATCGGCTTGAATTACTTCCCCGAGTTTTTACTGGAAAGGCAGAACATTGGTTAGCCGGCAACATGGATAACTTTGTTGATTATACAGATTTCTGTGATAGGTTCAGAGAAGAGTTTGCCTCTAAGAAAGCTAAGCAAAGACAATTGGTGGCTTTCAGAAATCGAAAGTATTCTCGATTGGTGTATGAAAACATGGAAAGCTTTGCTTGGATTGTTTACGCTTCATACAGGAATCTGGCGGAGAATTACAGTGAAGTTCTTAACTTAATTATTGGACAATTGTCTTATCCGATGAGAAGCCTTTGTCTAGCCCATGCTCCTAGGACAGTGTATGAACTAACTCAGTTTTTGAAAGACATTGACATCTACGATGAACCAGAGTCCTGGAAAAACAAAGAGGATTCACGAATAAAGGAAGTTAATGGAGCTAAAAATTTTAATGTAAGAAACATCGAAACTAGACCTACTGGAAGAGAAGGCACTAATGGTAGACCTTGGAGATATAATAGAGGGTAAAACACGATATGGTAATACTCGAAATGATGGTCAGAGAAATGCTCTCCTAAGAAACCGTAACCAAGGTAGGAGGTCACCAGGACCTAGAGAAAATAATCCATACTCTGATGTTCCTAATTCTACTAGACCAAATCCTCCTCGAAACTTGGAAAGACCTTCTGAAATGAGAGATGACCTGACATCTGAACAGGAGGAAGTTATTGATACGGCTCGTTATTTCCATCAGGATCAAAGGTCCCAATATTGTCAAACAAACTAGGATCTTGTCTTCTTGCTTCGCTCCCATTAGGCAAGGGGATTCGAAGAAGTGGCTAATTTCAACTATAAGAGATGTTCAAGGTGGCCGCGGTGGCTCAGTCTGTAACGCGTCTGACTACCATGCTCAAGGTCCCGGGTTCGATCCCCGGCCGGTTCAAATCCGGGAACTTTTCTAACGATGGAAGCGGCCCCGGAGCCCACCCAGCGTCTAATAACATGGGTACCTGGAGGAAACCCTGGGGGGTAAAGGAGGTCAGGGGAGTGATGCTGATCACATCACCCCCACTCATGACCGGATCAAGAAAGTGTGGGGCGTTACCCCCACACCCCCTATACGCCTTCATGGCGTGGTGCTAAGCACAGGGGAGCACTTCACTTTTACTTTTACTAGAGATGTTTAAGAGTTACAAGTTAATTTCCAGTTAACAGAGACAGAAGAAAGTTGGTTACAACAAGAGTTGAAATCTGTACGTGAGTCCAGAACTAAATACAGACCTCCTATTATTCAGGCCAAACTAATGGACATTTTGGTGAATTGTGTTATTGACACAGGAAGTGAGTGCTCCATCCTTAGTCATTCAGTGTGGACTAAGTTAGTGGAAAAAGTTCCAGGCATACGGATTCAAAAAGTACCAGAGATAAGGTTGGTTGATTTCATTGGAAGTCACAGGAAACAAGTTTATGGAAGTCGTAGTGTTTAATTGGAAATTGGTGGAATGAATTTCAACACAGAAATGTTTATCCTCATAGGTTTCGGAACGGACCTTTTATTAGGAATGCCTTTTCTTAAGCAGCATGAAGCTGAGTTTAGCTTTACAAATAATAAAGTAATTTTATACTTCGGAAGGACTCCTGAACATGAAGAGGAAAAAATCCCTTAAATATAGATATAGTACGCTATGTCCAAAGGATCAAAGAAGAGGATGATGAATGGATGAATAGCCCTGAGGACCTCAAAGAGAAGGTCGAAACTATAAATGTATTGAATGATTCCCAAAAGCAGGCGTTGTTTGAAGTGTTGCTACGCTATTTAGAGGTGTTTTCGGAAAGACCAGGAACGATGGAAACTGCTGAATGTGAAATTATGTTGAAAATTTCTGAACCTGTTCACCGGGCTCCATATCGGGTACCACTTTCCAAGAGAAAGCCTTTGGAAAAAGAATTAAATCTATGGAAGACGTGGAATATCATACAACCTTCCGTATCTCCCTACATGAATCCTTTACTGGTTGTCGACAAGCCTGACGGAAGCGTAAGACCTTGTTTAGATTTTCGGCAGCTCAATGCTATCATGATTATACCAAAAAATTTAGTTCCACCCATTGACGAGAGTCTTCAAAGATTCAAAGGTTCTCGATATTTTACCAGTTTGGACCTGTCCTCAGGATATGTACAAATTCCTTTAAAACCTGAGTGCAGAAAGTATACTGCCTTTTCTTATAATGATCGGCAGTACCATTTTTTGAAGATCCCTTATGGCCTGTCTAATGCTGTCTCAACTTTTGTTTCGGTAATGCATAAAGTTTTTGGCTCCGAGACGGAAGAATATTTAACTGTATACATTGATGATCTTCTATTTTTTTATGCAGATTTCCAATCTCATTTGAGACATATTGAAGAGGTCCTCCATAGATCGGAAGAAGTGGGTCTCAAAGTTATATTAAGAAAATGTGATTTCGTAAGAGATGAGATATCCGAGATATACTAGTTCTCAATGGAACTAGTATATCTCGGATATCTCATCTCTGGAAAAACTATTACGGTAGATCCCAAGAAAATGGAAGCCATCTTTAAGTTCCCTCAACCTAAATGTAGGAAAGACGTTTAGCATTTTTTTGGGATTGGCCAGTTGGCGAAGGAAGTTTATTAAAAACTTTTCGGCAAAGGCAGAACCACTAGTGAAGCTATAATCCAAGGCTTGTACATGGACTTGGAGTCAAGATCCAGAAACAGGTTTCAACCAGCTCAAAGAAGAATTAGTTAGTGCCTCAGCCTTAGCTCAACATAATCTGAACCAAGAATTCTGCATTCAGAGTGATGCCTCTACTAAAGGTCTTGGTTGCATACTGTTTTAAGAAGATGGAAGTGAAAGAGCCATCATCCAATATGCTAGCCGAAAGCTAATGGATAATGAGATGCACTTTTCTATTCACGAGTTGGAACGCTTGGCAATATTATTTGGTGTAAATAAATTTGAAATTTATTTAAAAGGAAGACACTTTAAAATCTACATAGATCATAAAGTTCTAATTTGGCTACAAAATTCCAAGATCTGGAACTGTCGACTTACTAGGTGGTCATTAGAATTACAATCTTACTCTTTCGAAATAATTTACATTAAAGGAAAGGATACTGTAATTCCCAGCAGAGGATAACCATATAGAAGAGAATCCGAAGTTATTTCATGTAAATTACATATGGCAAGAAGGAGAAGAGCTAGAGAATGCTGAGAATTGGACCAAAGCGCAAGAAACTGATAATTTTTGTCAGCCTATCATTAAGCTTCCAAACCAAAGCTCCCAAGAAGACTCTCCTTTAGAGGCCAAGTTGCGAGAATTATACCAAGTTCATGGAAACTTATTGTTCAGAAAGACTTTTTGTGACGAAATTTTGTGGAAATTAAGTGTTCTTACTTGTGCTAAAACTAAAATGGATAAGTTGGGCATTCTTAAGGATGAACTCCACATTAGACAAAAGGAGCCTCATGAACTATTGTCAATTGATTTAATAGGTCAATTACCTATCTCACAAGGTTATCAGTATATACTATCCCTTGTGGATGTAGGTACGAAGTTCGTATCAGTTTATCCATTACGTCCTGCAACTGCCAGAGAAGTAGTAAATGTAATGGAACGAGGTTTCTTTACTCATTTCTCTAAAGTAAAAGCCATCTTATCCGGCAGAAGGACTCAGTTTACATCACACATATGGAAGGAGTATCTTGACGGTAAGCAAATCAAGTATTTCTTCACTACAGCTTACCACCCCAGTAGTAACTCCATTGAAAGAATGAACGAAGAAATAGTCAGACTGCTTAGACTGTTTTGCCACAGTGAACACCAGCGTTGGTCAAAACATTTAACAGACATTTCATGGTTGCTGAACAATTCTGTGTCAGAAGTTACTGGATATGCTCCTTCGGAATTATTCTTTAACCGACCGGTGCCCAATGAAGTGCTGGACTATTTCACGTGGCCCAATGACGAAGGTGACCCTCAAATTACCAATTGGAACCAAAAGTTATTTCTCGCTAAGACCCGTGAGAGAAGAAAGTGTGAAAAACGCAAGTTTAAAACGAAAGGACATGCCCGGGAATTATGCGAAAATGACTTAGTGTTAGTGAGAAATCACAAGCTTAGCTCTAAAATGACTATAACTATAGATAAGCTTTTCGAGGTGTTCATCGGCCCTTTCATTGCCACTGACCTTCGGAACAACACTGCCTTGCTGGTTCATCCCAAGACGAAGCAAAGCGTGGATCCAGTGAACTTTGATAATCTGCGCCTATTTCAGTGTTCCCCTGGACAGAGAACTGAGATACTAGGGGAGATCAATGTGTGTTAAGTGTTCAAAAATTTTTCAGAAAATTGGAATATGAATTAAAAACTTGAACATCAAATTTCTTCAAAATTTTTCCCCAGGAAAGGGTCATTTGTAATGATCCTGAGAGATCATACTCATTAGTAACACCAATGTTTATTTACTCAGTGTATATGTAACCATTGTTATTATGTTCAAAGTTATTTACTTCTTCAATGTTACATGTGTTAATACCTCCTTTGATAATTGTGTTTATCAGTAGTAATATATTATTTTTCTGTTAATAAGGCCCTGCGTGGTGGCAAAGAATATTTATCATTTATCATATAATTGTATATTAACGTTTAGCACACGTTTAATATTATAATATGTATTTATCTTTTGTGCCTTGAGCACGTAGTTGAATCGTCTGCCGTAGAAATGGCCTTGCCTGCTCTAGAACGGTTCCACGTAGTTCGCGTGAACGGTGCTAGAGGCGCTACCTGAACCGAGGCTATATAACCAGCCGCAGAGCAGTTTTTCTTCAGTTGGCTTTCAGGTCGGCTCACGATAAGATCTCTCTTACCAATTGACCCGGAAGAAATGAGCACCCCGCTGTTGTGAGAGGCCAAGCTTCTTAAGGAAGGAAGGAAGGTGCACTCCGCTCTTGCGAAAGGCCAAGCACCCTAGAGAAGTTGCCCTCCGCCTGCGGGCGAGAGAAGCCGCACTCCACCTTCCAGCGAGAGAGGTTGAATTCTGTCTCTGGCAAGAGAACCCACTCCGCTTTTTGGCGAGAGATAAACTCCACTTTAGAGTGAGATGAACCGCTGCGCTTGCTGCGAGAGGTTTCCTCCCCCTATCAACATGCGGCACCCCGCCAGGGTAGTGTGGCGTTGGGTTTCTAGGCAACCACCCAAAAGGTAAAATTACAGTTTAGATAAAATATTACTGTTATCGTGAGGGTGACCTTAATAGATGCCCCTTGTTCCCCTAAGGCCAACAGTTCCCTGTAAAAAGCCTGCAGCTACAGAAGTCGGCACAAGGACAGCACATTTCTAACGAGAGTTGGAACTACTTTTTCGACGGCAGAGGGCAGCAGCAGCAATGCTCCTGTTCTCATATTACAGCAGTTGCAGAAGCCATTCTCCCCCCTTGGTGTGGCAGTACATAGGCCAGTGAGTGTAATATCCTACGCGGGCGTGTGCTAAACTTACAGCGTTTACAGTGTATCCAGCTACATTCATTAAACTTTCTCTAACGTTGGACAGTGTACTTATTCCCGAACGCTGAGTGAAATGTAGTCTCATGCCACCGCAGGAGAAAAGGTTAGCATATGCAGAGCATATGGTGCTACTGATTGGTCGTGGCCAAGTTAGTAGACTTGCATGCAGCTGACGAGCTCGTGTAGGTGTAGTAGGCACTTCTCCCGAGCAGGACGTGTGCATTTTATTTTATGTGTAAAATCTAGAGGTCAATTATAGGCATTGGCCGTTCATCCTTCAGGAACGAGTTCGATTCGTGTGGAAATGTATCTATTGCAAACAAGACTACTTACTGATTTGCCCTAATAAGTGGCTAAAGAACACACACTAAACATGCACTTTCTTTAGCCACTTATTCGGGAAAATTAGTAAGTAGTCTAGTTTTCAATAGATACATTTAAAAGATATAAAGGTAAATTGTTATTCTTTCTTCATCAGAAAATTCACGTAATTGATCAATTCACTCGAATGCATGCACATCCTGGCAGTTTGTTACCTTGCACATAAACAAGCGACTCGCTTCTGGAACGATTCGTTTCGTGCAATGCATAAGATCAAGGATGGTATGTTTGATTGATTGATTTGGTGTTTTAAGTCCACTTTATGCACAGTAAGTCTAATCAGGACTGGACCTACATTTTTGAGTGGGATCCGAATCACTATGTGCCTCCACCAGGTATAGAACCCGGGACCCCTCGATTACAAGGCCACGACGGGTAAACATGTTAATGACGACAACGAACATATGTTACCATACGCTTTAAATCAGTGGTTCCCCAAATTTTGTTCCTCGGCACCCTGGAGCACCGTGATTGACCTACAGGGGCGCTGAGAAATGATCCAATATTTTCACTGAATTGTTAGTCAATGCTATGAATGTTTCAAATGTGTGCTTATTTAGTACATTTTTACGTATGAAGTATTTCTGAATTTGAAATAAGTGTTTAATTTTTAACTAAAGACATGCAATCTTACATGTAACTGAGCGTTGCAAGTTTTAGAGATAGCTATATTCTGGGCCCCGCGGAAAAATCATGGAACATAGGGACCGTAGTTCGCGCGGAGCCGTCATTTTGTTATATTTCTGTTTCATGTGTGCCAGATTGATGGAATCATTGTTAATTTTGCCACGAGAGGTCAATAGAATCGGTTACGCAATAACGTAGTAAGGAAGCCTCGGTGTAACCTCGCAGCCCTTCAGGCAGCGCATTTTGGATTCTGACCGAGAGAGAAGAAGTTGTTTTCCTCAAGTTAGACACTTTGTGAAGGTGTCCGAGGAACCACGATATGGAGGAGAAGGATAAGTACTTTCCGTAATGTTTCAAGTTCCGAACTTGCACTCACTCACTCACTCACTCAATTATATTTTGTTCATAATCTTTCTCTTTTATACTACGTGAAGAAGTGACTTGACAGTCAAAAGACAGATTTAGTTCCTTATTTATTAGTTAAACGAATATCCATCAAACTGGCCTAAGTGAGAAGACAGGTTTTCCTTTCAGCGAATTTATCCTCGAACAAACTTTATTTATTTGTGTAATCTAATTGTGCTTGCACATTATGTAAATAAACTCGCATAATCTGGAACAGTGTTATATCTGTACATTCCAATAGCATAGCAAGGTAAGCAAGCATAGCAAATAAGTTGACCTTTAATCCGAAATTCTTCCATCCACTGCGCGCTTATTTCAAGTTTTGTATGCATTAAACAAACCAGTTTAACGTACATAAACACTAAAGGCGCCGTGATGCAAATAAGTTTGGAAAGCCTTGCTTTAAATGGTCGAAAATCAATCTCTCTGAACCATGGCAAAATGATGCTAGGAGGAAAAATACGAAACACGAGGGAAGAAGGAATAAGAGCAATGTCACATATACTGACACTTCAATCATAAGCATCGCAACCGAGTTATTGTGAACGGCGAGGACATTCTGTATAATACCGAAATATCTTAATACACATAATACATTTTTTTCTGAACAAGACTCGTCCTCACCTCTGTCCCGTGAACGACGTACGTGCTTCCAATGCTGAGTGAATGTCGTTGGTTAACATATGGTCGGTGTAATAGAAAGTAGATTGCGAAGTATGGTAGGAGAGGAGTAAATCTCCAAAGAGTAAAAACATTTATTTTTTTATTAACACCCGCATATGAACCACACGCGACGCCACTGCTGATTCCTGTCTGGGATTAGTCTCAACTTATCCAGTATATATTCACGACGCAATTAATGTTATTTTAAATCTCAGATGCAATCAAACGGAATATGCAATAAATGAGTGTTTCCTCTGACGTAAAATATTCAGGAAACACTGTCACGTACCCGTATCCGGCTCCTTTGGACACCACAGGTATTGTTTTCGATTTCTACGAACTAATTTTCTAAGACTGAAGGAAAAAAAATCAAACTTGTCAGTTGCCAGATGTTACATTTCGGAATCAAGGGGTGCCGGGTTTGATACTCGGTGGAGACACATAGTGGTTCGGATCCCACTTTAAACTGTATGTCCGTTCCCGATTAGCCTTTCTGTGCATAAAGTGTACTTAAAACAACAAATCAATCAAATCAATCAATGAATTACAGGTCGGAATTTTTTTCTGTTCTCTCCTCGAACAGATTTTTTTTTGTATTTTCAGATTATTATCCACAATAAGTTTGTATTGGGTTATATTTTGGTCTCTTGACTTCACCAGCTCACATTGCACCGCTATTCCATGAATGCATCTAATTAACGTATAGCTTGATTAACTTAACTATGCTGCCGATTCCTGTGAATAAATCAAATGTTTCGTTAACTGTGAGAATTAGGTAACCGAGTGTATACCCTGGGTCGCCTTAACTGTTGACGACACTGGTGATGACCAAACGAAAGTTTCTGGTTAGATTTAGGTAAGTACCTCTTTCCTTTCCAAGTCCAAGCAGCCATTGTTAATCAGTGATTTTACCGTTTGTAACTTCTTTTCTACAATTCCAAATGTAATGTTTCAAAAATAATTTTCTTTGGTTTACTATCATTTTTGCTTCTAGATTAGAAGTTTCCATGTTATACTAAAATAGATCCGATAGTTAATTTTTCATAATTTCAAAATTTTAGTGTCCAAAAATCCATGAAGGTGGAAAACCACCTTAACCATATTTCTCATGTTTCCTGTGCGGTGTCTGGTAATTGGTAAATATGTGAGGTGCCTGCGCCCACTTGTTTTCAATAAGCTCGCAAAAATTGAAAGTTTTAAACAAATATTCAAAATATTCCAAATGGGGGACGGAGAAATAAATTGAAATTTGCACCACATTGAGAGCACGTCATGCGCAACATTATTATTAATATTTTGGGAAGGTGTTTTTTGGAATAAGAAAAAATATATATAAGATTAAATGTATCTCAAAATAGCCTTCACAATACTAAATGAAGCATGCGTGGAACTTGGAAATGAAGAAAATAAAAGGTAAAAAATAACTATACATATGAAACGTAGATTTATTTGAAATGTATATTAAATAAGAAACTATGCATTTTATGTAGATACAGTCGCGAACCAAACCAATTTCTTTGAAACTCTTGGAGTGAAAATGTTCAAAGCATTTGACGTATCTTCGATTTGCGTGGTGAAGTTCTGGACTGAAAAATCATTGGTTGATTTTTGGATATCCATGTGCAGTCTGGGAGATTGCAATTGAATTTATTTTGGGCTCTGTATTCGACTTTCTTCGGTTCAATTTCGATATATATGAGTTATGAATGATTTATTTTATTCTTGAACAATACCTCATAAGGACGCTTTAGTTTGGTCCAGATATGTTGTAGGTAATATAGCATAAATTCTAGACTAGAACTGGACCTAATCTTTATATTCAATATGCATAATTGGACATAGTAAAGCTTTTCAGAGGTAGACTTGTGATTCAACTGTATTACAGTAGGTTATTATCAAGCTTTCTTTTTACACATAATTTTGATGCAATAGCATTTCTGGGATTAGATTTAAATTTGTCAAGTACATTGGAACACATGTTTTGTTTAACACGTTCTTTCATCTGGCTTTCCTACAAATGTATGCTCTGAATACAATTCTGAAAAATGTATTATATGCAGAAGTACGTACTCTGACAGTAGTTAGTGTACCGCCTTGGAGTCGATAAATCAATTGATTGGAAAAGATCGATCAAAGATCAATTGATGATGTAGTTGTGTGGGCAAGCAAGGGTTATTGTTGTTCGCGATGACGTCATAAAATGGGCGTGGCTTAATTTGCGAGGAGCGTTTTGATTGGTTTGAAAAGTATTCGGGTTTTTCCCGCGGCGTCTGAAAACAGATGGCGTTGATGATTCTGAAATTCTGGGAATTTGGGTTGGGGAGATTCTTGGAATTTCCGGTGTCTGAAAACAGATGGCGTTGATGAGGTTTTTAAGTGGTGCGGTGAATGTTAAGTGCCTTTTCTTGGAAAATGGGGTTTGTCGAGTGTTGTTTCGAGGAAATGTTGTGAGAATTAACGGATGTGGTTTGGGTAATGGGTTTGGAATGGTAATGCGTTTGCATTCCAGAAATTCTGAGAATTTGGGTAAGTGTTTTTGTTGTCTGAAGACAGATGGTGTTGATGATTCTGATATTCTGGGAATTTGGGTACGTGTTTTTGTTGTTTGAAGAGAGATGGCGTTGATGAGTCATTCTGGGGAAGGTGGTGTTTTTCTCCGAGGGCCGTTGATGAGTTTGAAATTCCTGGAATTGGGTGTGGTCTGAAAATCATGTCCTAGCATGTTTTAGGTTTAACCTTCCAGGGCGACTGTTTGAAGTATGTTTAACGGAAATCGTGACGTAGAAAAAAAGAAGGTATAAATAGAAGGGATACAGGATAATAGTATCATGTGAGGATGGATGTGTGCGGTACAAGACTGTCTGATAATGGCGTGAATTTCTACGAGGTTAGCTACGAGGAGTTCTGGGAACTTGTTCGATCTTGCGGCGACCTGGACAACGATCCAACGGCCCTGCATCGGGTGCTGAGTTATTTCCCGTTTATGTATGTAGCGATACCTGAATCTCCCTGGTGTGGATGTTACCTGTTCAACGGATTAGGAAAAGGAGTCCACCATCACTGCGAGACGTTGAAGGAGATAGAAGAGAGGAAAAGAAGAGCGGACGAGAGAACAGGATTTCCAGGTCACGGGTGTATGTGCGAACTACGTCGCAGGAAGAAAGAGGACAAGATCGGTGAAGCTTTGAAGCAGAGAGTGAAAGAGTGGCTTTCATTGCTGGCAGACAGAAATTCCTTGTGGTGTTCTGGCTGTGATCGTCCTTTGTTACGTAAATTAGAAGGACATCCCTGTTTCCCTGTGGTTCCTGCAGAAGGTTTCGGCGTCCGCAGACGTCTGTTCCCCGACGATCTTCAGGTTGTTCCATTATCGCCGATACCTGGGACGCCGTCACCTACAGTATCCGATTACTTTACCTTTTATGACGTATGAGAGTGTTTACTCACCACGTCTGCTGGACTCACGCCGAGCCGTACGTTATCAATTACGTATCAGTGAATTCTAGATACAGAACATACAGAAAGTGGCCTATAGGATTACGTCAGACTCCGGAAGAATTAGTGACTGCAGGATTTTACTATTCAGGCTTTAGCGACAGAGTATTATGTTTTCATTGTTCGTACGGACTTTGCGATTGGACATCCAAAGATTGCCCGATTCTAGGACATTACATGTTGGTACCCCAGTGTCCTTTTATACAGAGTGTTGCGGCGTTACATCGTAACTCCAAGAGCTGCAAGTATTGCGACAGTATAGAGACTCCTGAGAAAACATGCGATAAACCTAGTGTGGATTCTGTGTGCAAAATATGTTTTCAGAATCCTAGCAGTGTTGTAATTCTCCCGTGTCGACATTTTGTTTCCTGCGGATCCTGTGCTTCCCAATTGGACAAGTGCGCCGTATGCCGGGGTAGCATTGAAGATACGTTGACAGTTTTCACCTGATGCCAAAATGGATGTCTGTTTTTTGGACGTTCAAGGTCTTCGAGGAGCAGGAGGAGAATTTGTGTGGAAAGAAGTCGGAATTTTAAAATTTCCTTTTGACAATGCATTTGACTGTTTAGTGAAATCGCCATATGGTTTACGCTTTTTGAGTGAAAAGTATCACCGAGTGAATTACTGGCTCCGTGCCAACAAACACGGTCTCAACTGGGGAGATGGATGGCTGCCGTATGAGAAATTAGGAGATCTGTTATATGTCGTGCTTGTGAATCAAATAGTGTACGTCAAAGGTACGGAGAAAGTGAAATGGTTTGAAAAATTACTTGGAGAAAAAGGTATGGGTAAAATATTCGTACGTAACATCGAAGAACTTGAATGTCCAAAATTGAATAGTGTGAAAAACACTTCAGGAAGATGCAAAGAACATAGCAAATGTAAAAATGTAAAAAAAACCTGTGCAGTTGAAAATGTGTGGAAGATGTACAGTTTCTATTGTAATAAGTACAAGAAATAAAAGCGTTTTTAAAATATACTAATGTTTTATTTACAATATGGATATAGGTTTACAATACATAGAATAACACAAATGTTGTATTTACAATTGAATATGAAAGGTTTACAATACCTGAAGGGTTATATTACAATACATAAAATAACAATACACAGAAAGAACAATGGTTCATTTACAACATCAGATACATGAAAGTAACAGAACTTATTTACAATGTCAATGTCTGTCCATGATTGTTCTCAAGATATATTTCAATCATCAGTTCGTTGTACCAAAGAATATAAAAATAGTTCACTAAATTGGGCACTTCTTTTTTTTCTGAAACCATATTGTTCTTGATACAATATACAAAAGCCTCCATTTCGGGTTGCAATTTATGATAACGTTCGTTCTTTAATTTCTGCAGAGGCCAAAAAAGGTTACACAAAAATAAGTGTAGTTCAGAGGCTGTGAAAATAAAAGCATCGGATGAATGATGCTGATACATCGAGATACAACGTTTCCCGAAAAAATTTACACCACTGACGGTGATATTTCCCGTAACCAAGTAATTGAATCGACAACCTGTTTCGACGTAATTCAGTAAGTCAGATTTCAAAGCCCACAGTTCTCTAATCTGCTTAGAATCGATGCGTACGGGTGATCTCCCCTGTTGCGAAAACTCCCACACCAAATTGAAAGGGGATCGCTTTTCGAATCCTATTGCTACGAACTTGTTTTTTTCCTTGTTCAGAAAATATGTGTTAGCAAGATAGAGATCTAAACATGCCTCTACGTTGTGTAGTCCAGGACATTCGATTGTATCTGGAGAAAAGCCGATCTCCCTACGCCGTTTTATGAAATCACAGTCTGTAGTCACATCTATTCCCTCGTCCATCGGTTCGTTCTTGATAGGGACAGTTTCGAATTTGAGGGGTTGCACACGTTTGCGAGTTTTACGTTTGGAAGCATCATCCTGACGGGTCATGCGTTTCACTAGTTTGTCGTGTTTTTCCATTGTAGAATCCCTAACAGCCTCCATGATGTTTTCACTGGAGCTGTCTCGACGGCACTGAGAGAAAGATGCAGCAGCACACATTTATATAGCTTTTTGCATAACACGACACCGGATCGCGTGGATAGAGCAACACGATTGATCCCCTCTCGGGCACTTGCAATGGGGTAAACATTTGAAGATCTGACGAAAACGGTGTAGGATATATCCATCTTTACTGACACCGGGTGGAAATGCTTGAATGAAATCCTTGGTCGTAACATGGCGTGCTTTGTAATAAGCATACACGCAACAGTAATGTCCGCACGTCGTGGCCAACACCCCCTGTAAGGGAATGTTGTTGTAAGTCCAGACCGAGGAATGACGGTTCAGGAAAGTTACGAATTCTGGATAGAATGGATGAAATCCGTATGAATCGAAATATTCAGCCATATTGTTTTTGCCAAAATAGAAGGCCACCCAGTGTGTACCCTGAAAGTTGGAAGTGTCGGTGTTTGCGATTATCAAGGCAGGGGTAGGAAACGTCCGAGGTAAAAGATCTCTCGAGTAAACACCGTAGAAAATGTTCTTGGTGGAACAGTTTCGAGATAGAATCTCCCTGATCTGCGACGTGTTCATGCTGCCTATGTTTTCGAAAACGGAAAATGAGAGTACAGCGTTCTGTTATTTCTATACTCTCAAGATGATATTCTTCTAATATTTGGGGGACGGTTGCGTGTCAACAGGTTTGGCAGACAGTACTTCCAAAGAATCACTATTATAAATATCATCACAGGTTATCAGTTCGATGAGTTTTCCCATCTCACGTTACATATGTTTTCATATGTTTATAATAATATTCCTGTCTTTGGTCATTTCTATGCTCCCAGGGCTGCTGTCAAGTAGTTCGGGAAACGATTGTATGGTCACAGGTTTTGAAGTTGTCACTTTCGAAGAAACACTACTATGCTTAATAGTACGGGTTATCACTTTGGTAGGTTTTTCCATCACAGGTAGTATAATGTCTACATCAGAACTGTCTCGATAACACTGCGAGCCAGAAACACGAGCACACATATTTATAGACAAGTCGGTCTCACTGATGGAGGATAACACTTCTGTCTTTTGTTATATCTACTGCACATTCGAATTCAGCATACAGAAGGCTTGTTATATTTTCCGACAGCTGGGGGGAAAATTGCATCTCGGCTCCGATGATACCTTGTTCCTGGAGACTGGTGTGCGTGTCGTTTCCTGAAGAGTCAGGCGTTATGTCGAAAATCAGGAAAAAGGATCCGTTCTCGAACATTTTCCTTGTGATCTGGTGTCCGTAATTGGCGTGGTGAATGCCTGTACCGGAAAATAGAGTTTGATAGGCACGTGTTATCAATCCGCCGTTCCCTCCTGTGGTGACCCGCAAGGGTTCGTAAAGTACGAGTTCTCCATTTTTCACAAGATGGAAAGAAGATAGATTGAAACTTCTAAAGTCGAACGGATTTTTCTTACTGTCTCCGAGAAAGCTGGCGGTGGATACCATAGCAAAAAGAACAACATTCGGAAAAGGACCTTGAAAAGCATTATCGATCGAAATCTGCTGCGTTCCGGCAACGTAAGAATAAGCTTTGATGACGCTTCTGGTGAACGGATAATGGGCAGGAGCGTAAGAGAGTGCTCTGTCTATGGCTAAACTGGTGGTAGGAGTAGGAATGATGTGATTTATTTCGAGAACAGCCTTTAAAATTTTTATTCTGGTGGTTGGTGAAGTCTGATCTCCCCAGATGTAAAAAGCATCACGTGACCTGGCTAGATCGATACGTACTTCAACGCCGTTGACCAGGTATTTAGGCTGGTGGAAAAAATCAATGTGCAGTTTTCCCATAAGTTCGACTACGGCAGACACTTCCGTAGGATTTCCGGTTGTCGGAACGTGCTGGAAAAAGTCTTTTCTGGTGGTAAAACCTTTGTTGTCGGCGGTGATTTCATGTTGATGTCCAGGTGTGTCCAAGTACCACAAGGCATTTGTGAGATGCGTGTTCGCAGCATCGCTGCCGTAATTGATTTCTGCTTCGAAGATTGATTTATATGCGTAATTGTTATCGGCAACGGTTACAGCGATACCGTTGAGAGCCACTGTAACTTGTGAAAAAAGTGAATGGAGAGGATAATTTACGACCCCGCAGTTTTTTGTGAGAGCGTTGGAAGGTTCGGAAGCACTCATGGGAGACCCATCTTGATTGACCATCTGCGTTAGCAGACGAAGATAGGCAGATGAAAGATCTAGAAAATCTGTTCCTGCCGGCGGAACGGCAAACTGAAGTATGTTCTGATTATCGATGGAAGCGATAGGCTTGTAGGCGACCGTGTAAGTTTTTTCGACATTTTGCTGAATAGGTTTTTTACTGAAAAGATCGAACTGCGAGATCATGCAAGTGTTATTCTCCATTATTATCCAAAAATATCTTTTCCTGCCGCCTTCTGTTTAATTTTCCTTTTGCGTGTCGTCCTAGATTTTGTGAATGTTTTTCTCCGCTTTTTGGATGCGCTTTTTTTACGGATCGTAAATGTTCTAATACGGGTGGCTGAACGTTTTAACATCGACTGAGCAATTTTTGTTGCAGGTTTTGTTCTTATACCGGAACCTACCAGAGAGTCGATTTTGCGTTGTGCTTTACTCTGAAGATTTTGACCCGCTTCACGTACACGTTGACGAACGATAGTTCTCGGAGTTTGCTGGCTTGTTGCAATGTCGGTGATAATGTTAGCGCCTGTTTTCAAAGCTTCTTTTCCGATCGCTTTTGCACCACTCCAGAGTAGAGGTTTCACCATTCTAAAGAGTCCTGCAAAGAGAGACCCCAATCCTCTCCCTTTTTGAATTCTAGTTGAACGATAGATGGGTCCAATTCCCCCACGGATCTGATTACTGTAATATTCGGTCTGCGAATTCATGGTGATTCATCAGCTTTTCGACATAGACTGAGCAAAATGATTCCTTACTGTTTTTTAAAAGGACTTTGCTTTCCTACGAAAATGTAAAACAGCTATTGTAGGTACGGAGCCGTTTCTCGAAGGCAGGAAATATCCTTGTCTATCATACATCGCAATTTCTATTGTTTCGAAAGAACCTTTATCCAGAGAAACGTAATGAATCGGATTAAATGTATGATGGGCTACGGGTACTGTGCAAGATGATTCTGTTTCCGAATACTGTTTTCGGGCAAGACGTAAAAGACGTAGCATTTCTCCTCCGACCAATTGCTGTTTCACGAGATCGGAATAAATGAATATGTAAGGGTTTTTATCCACGACGTTATTGGACACTGCGTGCGTAGAATAAATAGATTTCAATACGTCATATCGAAATTTAGCGTAGTCATCAGTTTCGTCTATGGGTGTTACAGTATTTGTTGGAACACCTTCCGATTCAGGATCGGGAACCCCTATCACGGACAGATGTTTGTTCACAGCCTCTTTAAAGAAAATTCTGAGATGAGTAGGAACAACGGCGTTAGCAGGGTTTGTTTTCAGGAACTGAATGAACTCCTCTATTGTATATGTTGCTGCAGGAAAATAAAATGGCTGCTCGTTAATATAGAGTGTATTATCCGTAGAAACAGAAGATCCCGACGCGTCCCATTGCGCTTCCAACAGAGAATGCCAGAATTGCTTAAGAACGTTTCTCCGTATTTCCAGGTCGTTGGGGAGGGATTCTTCGATGGTAGAGATCAGGTCCTCAGCATTTGCATACGTCCGAACAGGAAAGGTCACCGTTCCGTAATCTGTTTCCAAAACATTGTCGTATAGAGTTGAATAATGCAGTTCTGCTAATCCGACTTCCCACAATTCTGGAGACAGATCAATCCGTTTTGCAAGTTTTACGTTGAAATGGGTCAGCGTGTTGTTCGGAAAATACTTCTCCGATGCAGATGACGGTAGGTAAACATAGAAATTATCGTCCATTCTCGCCGAACACAAAGAACTCACTGGATCGTGGTGACGATATATTTTGATATAAATATGTTTTGGAAATTATTTTTCTGATAACTGTTTTACGGAAGATGCCTTGATCCACGAATCGAAACTAGGTGGATATCCGAGCCAGCGAACCAGGTATTCCAAATTTTTACCTTTTCCCCGGCTGTTCAAAATCTTATCAATTTTATACTCTTCGTCAGGATCCGAATAAACTTTTTGCAGTTCATGTTTGTAAAATGTGCCTTTTACAGGTTCTTCGTTTAAATCGTCTAATATGTATACAGGTACAGGTGATCGCTGAACAAGGGAGTGGATTTTGAAAAGTTCTCGTGACCACGATTGTTCGTATCCCTTCTCAAAATGTCCTTTGACGACAGAGATTCGTACGAAATCACCAACATTCAGATCTGAAGACGGTTGTGAAATATGTCTGTCAGGTTTGTTGAGACGTTTCCACACGATGTAAACGTTAGACTCGTTCACATCTCGAGGTGCCATCCCTATGGAACTGTGGATAGTTGTATTGTAACCTTCGAGAAGTTGCGGTAAAATGTCTACGTAACGTCTTGTTTGTTTCGATGTGAAATATTTCCACATTCGTTCTTTCAATGTTCTGTTGAAACGTTCCACTACACTTGCTTTCACAGGATAATTTGAAGCGATCGAGAAATTTACATTCTCATTTTTTAAAAACTTCTGGAATGTAGAATTTGTGAACTCCGTTCCTTGGTCGGTCTGTAGTGTGACAGGTTTTCGTCTGCTTTGTCCGAAAATAATTTTGAAAGCTTCGGTTACCGAATTGCTTGTTTTATTTCTTAGTGGTAATGCAAAGGCATATTTTGAGAAAACATCGATCACTGTCAGAAGATATCTGTATCCATCGTTATGTTTTTGTATCGATGTCATGTCGTTGAGATCGGCTTCCCAAAGCATGTCTATGTTCCACACATTGTAATGATTTCGGGGGAACCTTTTCCTTGCAGGTTTGTGGAGAGTGTACGTTTCCTGGTGCATCAACCATTTTTTCACCGTATTGCGGGATATATTTTTAACCCGTACCGCGTTCCATAAACGATCTACAGATGAGAATGAAGCACGGTGTCGGGGATCGTAATATATTTTGGTGAGGATTTTATCGTGTTTTAACTTAGGGAGTCCCATGACTGATCTCTCTGTCTACGGCTTTTTCTCAGAGGAACCAGCTTGTATGCGTCAGGTGTTCTCAGAAACGGTGTAGTTTTTCTGGAAACACGGACAGCCGCTTTCTTCTTCTTTTTCTGTTTCTGTCGATGAGACGGTCCAGGGCTTTCCGTTGACGACGCTGAGAAGTTCAACGTCTTCGGATCAGGAAGTGTTTTTTCCTGACGTTCGTCTATCAAATGTTGAGCCGTAGATTGGTACTCGTCGATGATATTTTGTAACTGATGACGTGTATTACGGGGTATCGTCTCAGCCAGGTTCGGAGGAAAGAACGTCGATCCTGGCGAAATAGTAGAAGAACCGTCGTTATCTTGAACAATAGGAATTTGTAATGGTTCTTTGGATTTTCGACTCAGCCATAAATACTCGTCCAGTTCCTTTCTGTAAAGACGCCATTTCTGATCGTCTGATATATTTTTCATTTTTAGAATATCATTCATTTTTTTATCCAGAACGGATAATTTCTGAGTTACAGACGAGTCGGAACCGCGAATACGTGCTAACTGTTCCGGTGAAAGGACGATCATCTTTTTGTAGGAAGATGTCATTTCTCAATGAGGAATGAGAGTACCGAGAAGACCCGATAACAAAGAACCTAGAAGTAAGGGTAGAAATCCACCTTTTTGCACAAGTAGTTTTCTTCGTTTTTCGATGTTCACTTTCGGTTTCACGAGATTGCGTAAGACCGACTTGTAAGGTGTCAGACGACGTTTTGTGGACGGTTTAATTTTCACGTTTCCTTTTAAAACGTTCAGGCAGCATTCGCTGATGAAACGAATTGTCTTTTTCGGAGCACTTTTCAATAATGATTTACGGATTTTGGTCGGTGAATTTTTCAACACGTGCAAGAAAGGTGAATGTTTCTTGAAAGAAGACGAATGTCTATTCCTGTTAGAACGTGATTTGGTACGTGTCTTCCTCGTTCTCCTCATCTCGATGTTTTAAACATTCCTGAGGAAGATATGCAGTTGAGTAATTCTGGTTAAAAATGTCTGTCTGATAACGTAAAGGATCCTGTGTTGACTGTGAAAGATCAATATACAAATAACTGAAAGTTTGAGCGGTAGCATCTATATATACTTTTTCGAGTTCCTTCATGCGGTGAGGATGAAGTTGTCGTGCAAACACAGTGAATTGTTTCATATCTCGAGGGTTTTTAAAAATAACGAAATGCTTCACGTTCAGCGAAATGTCTCTGCAATTTTTCCCTTGATGAAAAAGATTCTGTGTTATGAACACCACCGAAATGTTTTTGTGATGACTGCCTTTTGTGAAAAGGTCGGCGACTTTTTCTCCTTGAGCAACCATCATAAGATCATCCAGGATTATGAGAGTAGGGGTTTTTCCGTTCCACGACTGCCAATCGACGATCCCTTTATGATATTGCACATCTCGAAGATTTTGCGGAATACTGTTTTCCTGATCGTAACACCATACGATTTTCTTGACGGATCCTTCGACAAGATGAACGATGGAGTCGACCATATTTGTCACAAAAGTAGTTTTTCCACTTCCTGATGCTCCGCAGACCATCATGGTGAAAGGATGGGAAAGTTTAGGAAACATGTTTTATACTGGAGATTTGAAGAAAAATGAAGATCTGGCACATTTTATACACTGACTGTCCGAAGAAGGGTTCAAACTCTTGACCTCTACAGACATATTTTAGTCAGCACAGTATCCGAAGGGATACGATAAATGTTCATCGTCGAAACGTCGTTTCAACAGTACCGGCTGAAACAGCTTTTTTTCATATGTACTGATTACTTGGAACTGTTTTGTTCTTCTGATCCTTAAAATATTTTCGACCATAACTTCAGGTTGCTCACTGTTTATCATGTCGCACATGGTATCAAAATTGACCAATTCCGATGTGGAGGTATTCAATGTGATTCCTTTCACTTTACAGATATACTGCGGTTCGGAGAACGGTTTTGTTATTTTCATGCTGTAACTTTTCGGTCCCGTTGAAACAAACTGTTCACAAACTGCACCGGGTCCGAAATCTGCCAATTCATCGGTGAGTTCTCCTAGTGCGTCACCTGTCTGGGGATGATATTCCATTTCAGGACTATCTACGTAAATTACAGAATCTGTATCACAATAACATATCCTGTCACCCAATTTTTCGAGAAGTTCGTACAGTTTCAGACGAGCATGGCATGTTGTGAAGGCTCCGATAGGAACATTTACTTTCCTGTTCAGACTGACAGCCTCTTCAACATATTTCCAGTTCACTAAAACGGTGTCCTGATTGATGAATACGACTCCTCCAATCATTATATTTGGATCAGTCATTTTATCGAGAAAATCTTTCGATTCCTTGATGATGGTCGTCTGGGAAAGGTTGTCCCGTTGACAGAACTTACCCCATAAAGAATTAAGGCAAAGTTTAGCCAGAGTACGTTTACCAGGATTGACTTCGATACTGTTTTCTTCCAATAGAATACCCTCCTTATCGAAATATTTCTGTATGTACTTCTTTTTATCCTCGTCGTTCTGACACCATGAAGGCCAGCCGCTCGCTTCCTGTTTTATTTTCAAGAAGGTGTTGACATAACCAGCAAAAAGTCCTCCAGTTTTTGTGACAGGGTTGTACATCGATGTTTCATACTTCCACACTTCCGACACTGACAGTACTCTGTAGCCTAAACTACAAGCTTTACGCACCTCGGCGATGACCCAAGTCCCCGAAAGTTCGCGTTGTTCATCGGAATGGCTGCACGTACCTTCACATTTTAATCTGATAGCACATTCGTTACACAAGACAAACATCAGTTTTCCATGCATTTTTGTAGGTAGAACAGGATGTAAAAGGGCTTTTGGTGGCAGAACAGTACATTTTATGAGCCCCTCCATGTTCAAAACCTCATTTACCGAAGGAATAGAAGTTCCTAGAAATATGGCAGGATGTCCGACAGGATAGGCACAGTATTTGTTCACATAAGGGTACAAACTTGTAAAATCATAGTACTGTAATTTTTCATTTTCCTTGATTTTGTAATACGTCCTGACTGTTTCAACTCTTCCTCCATATAAGGCGTCTCGTGGATTTAAAGGAATGCAGCAAACGATAGGATGTGACGATAGATGTCTGTCGAGTTCAGGATCTGCTTGCAATATTTTTTTGAAATCGCATTCCCACATTGTGACAACATGGTATCCTTCAGAACGTAGAGCCGCAAGTTTACGACACGTTGTCTCGTATCTGAAGGCTGCAGTGTTCAACAAGTCACTATGTTTATCACTGTTACTATCCTGATCGGTTTCATCTTCTTCGTCACCTTTCGGATACATATCCCTGTTAATTGATATGCAGCGTTGACAACCATGCCAGTAGCAGCCCAGCGCCTCGTACACCGTCTGCGTCTCCTCGTGATAACCGTCCACTCTGTAACGCCCTCCTATGACATATTTTTCACGAGTACGTCCACCGTGAAGAAGTATTACATCATTTTGTTCTTCCACGTAGGTTAACCATTTCAATGCGAACTTGGACATCTGATCTGCATGATGGTAACCTCCTTTAGGTATTATTCCTATAGTGTTAGCCGGCATAAATTTCTGCCTGTAAATTAGTGAACAGGCAGATGCTATTGTGAGACAATCCTTGAAAATGTCGATCTTGCATATGTCTAGGAAATTCTGTCTCAGCTTCAAACATCCTTGTCTCAACAGGGTAACATCCTTGATGCAGTATTGAAGAAGTTGGTTTTTGTTGTTGAAAGGTACATTTTTGCTGCATTCAATGTCATACCAAGACATAAAACGGTGCTGATCTTCGACTGTTTTCATATATTCATAGCCGTATGCAGAAGGAGGAGGCATCGGTCCTATGTAATTTCTGTTCTTGTAGGTGTTCCACAGATGCGGATAATAGCCTTTCTGAACAGGCAAACCGAATAGTTTGGAAAATCCAGCAAGATTTGTCTGAACGTAGTTGAGACTGTCCACAAAATGAAGATTTTGGTATGACATACTGATGATTTTGGTACCGTCTAAGATCACATGAGGTTTCATTTCTCTTTCCAACATTCTCCGTAGCAGAAATGTGCAATCATAGCCTCGTGCATTGTGTGCACAGATGGTTATGTTGGAAAACTTGTGCTGCAATTCGAGATAGGACAGAAATGTGTCCACAGGATCATCCCAGAATATAAACTCTCTGGTTCCACAAACAGAACAGGGAACTGTTAAATCCTCCTTCTTGTAACACGAGTGACAGGCTGTCTGTACTACAATAAGATTCGGAACATGAAGAAACGTTTTTTCTTTCTCAGAGTAAGGAATGTCTGTATAACATTCAAAATCGTAGAATATATATAGAAATTTCGAATTCACTTTACTTTTCGGTACAGCCATGTGACAGAAATGATTTACAGGTTTCACGCAGTTACATACAGTACAGAACTTTATATTACATTTATGCACTTTTTCATATGTATTGCTTGTTAGAATAATTCTGAAACATCTGGGGCACTGTTGGATTTCACTACAGACTGTACCGTTTCGGAATGGTGTAGAAACGTGATTCGTGAAGCAGTTTTCATTTTTGAAAATTCTGTGACATGTCTGACATATTCTGCGAACACCCTGTTCAGGCACACACGGCGGAGTTGAACGACACATAGAACACAATTGTTTACACAGATGATTATGCGGTCTATGAAATATGAGTTCGTTACACCCGCGACATTCTTGTTTTGCCGCAAATGCTCCAACACGGTTCACTATCACATCATAATGCTGGCGAGTGTTATCATAGAGAAGGTATATATATTTGGAAGCATTTTCAACCTGTCCTTCAAACAAAACATCTTTCACATCACGAAGATTGTTGTATACAACAATTTTATATTCTGCAAGAACTTGCTGAAATTTTCTCAGTTCAGGAATTCCGCTTCCTGCACACGCATTGTCTGTGAGATCTACATCTGCTTTACGCATAAGTTCGAAAACAGGTTTGAGAAGATTTCTATTTCTTCGATACTGTGAATAGGACGGATCATTATCAGCATGGGATTTTCCTATGATCAAAGCTTCAGCTAAACAGAGTGGTTTCCTTCTATTCGGCACACCGACGACACTTCTTTTTTGCGTGCTTAGCATGTAATTAGGTAAACAATATGTTTTTTTACCTCCGCCACCTCCGACAGGTATGTCGACATGGTCGGCGCGCAAAATTAAGCGATCTGTAGCAGTGAATGTTTTCGCACTCTGCAATATTTTATACATGATATTCCACACCATATCACTGTGTAACTGGTCACATCTGTGCCACCCGACATAAATATCTTTCACAGTGGGGTCAGATATGTTAGACAGAGTTAAACCTATCTTGTCTTCATCTTTGGTGTTTTTTTTAACGTAGGTGAGAAGATTTTCGACACCTTCGCGGATCCATGTGTGAGGATCGACATTTTCTGGAGGGTGCGAGAAACTGAATTCCACACGTCGTCCTTTGGAACGGAATTTAGGATATTCACGTTCTTGAATGTTGTGTAATATTATATTCCCTATCTGTTCACGAGACACTGAAGCACGTTTTCTTTTCTTACCTCTTCTATCTGCTACAGAAACACTCTGGGATGACGGTTCTGCTGGGGGCAAGGGATCCGGTCTCCATGACGGTCCTGGCACAGGTTCCAAGCCTAATCCAGGTGCGACGTTCCTTGAAGGTCCTGGTGATGTAACAGGCTCAAATGCGGTTGTCTGCTTCTCCTCGGTAGCTGGGGATACAGGATCGGGTGTTGATGAAGGACCTGGTGATTCTTCGGAAATACCTTCTCCATAAAGATCGGGTACGGATGTTGTCACTGTTTGTAGTAACCGGTCATACTCCTCGATCAAGGAGATTGTTTCTCCTGCTATGATTTTTTGCGCAATTTGCACCAACACTTCCCGTAACTGTCTAGGTGTTGTGAAATATCCATCACGATATAGCAATAACAGATCGTCAGCGGATAACTGTACGTCCATGATCGTGCGATGTCTGTGTCACGAAGACTGTCATGTGGAGAGAACACCGTACTTTATATACGCAAGCATACCAAACCAGTTATTTCCGTTCCTAACGGTTTTGCTGTCTGATCTGCAAACTCTCCGGAAATATGTAACAGTCCTCAGGTAACCGTCTTCGCCCTTTCTGGCTGATATGAATGCTCATGAAAAATTCTCGGAAAAGCTAACTGTCTTCACCAGATGTTGTCCTTTCTGATATCAAACCCAAGTAAAATTCTCGCAAATAGCTAACTGTCCTCACCAGATGTTTTCCTGATTGCTATGAAACCATGTAAAATTCTCGGAACTACTTAACACTCTTTTCCAATAAATCCCCGAACCATCCCTAACTGTTCTACTTTATTCCGAGTCCAACACACTATCACTCATCCTCCAAGCAAAGGTGGCGACCCCATTGTCACACCAGCATCAGAACCTGACATGACTACCAATTCTATAATATTACGTAGTATCCGTCGGTGATAGATATTGTCACCTATCTGTTGTAGGTAAATTGAAAAACTCGAAAAACATGTCCGGAAAGTTTCGAAGGGTCGTCCAGCCGTCCCTAATTGGACTAGAGTGAAAGCAATTGTAGATTCGGAATCTGTACGTCAACACCTTTAAACAGAGTATATGGACGGAGGTCTACGGTCAAAATAACAAAAACCAAGATGGCGGCCAAGATGGCGACCCCCATTGTCATGACGAGGTGATATGACAATTAATTGTATAATATTACGTAGTAACCGTCGGTGAAGTTTACTGGCACCTATCTGTTGTAGGTAAATTGAAAAACTCGAAAAACATGTCCGGAAAGTTTCGAAGGGCCGTCCAGCCGTCCCTAATTGGACTAGAGTGAAAGCACTTGTAGATTCGGAATCTGTACGTCAACACCTTTAAATAGAGTATATGGACGGAGGTCTACGGTCAAAATAACAAAAACCAATATGGCGGCCAAGATGGCGGCCCCCATTGTCATGACGAGGTGAGATGACAATTAATTGTATAATATTACGTAGTAACCGTAGGTGATGTTTACTGCCACCTATCTGTTGTAGGTAAATTGAAAAACCCGAAAAACATGTCCGGAAAGTTTCGAAGGGCCGTCCAGCCGTCCCTAATTGGACTAGAGTGAAAGCACTTGTAGATTCGGAATCTGTACGTCAACACCTTTAAATAGAGTATATGGACGGAGGTCTACGGTCAAAATAACAAAAACCAATATGGCGGCCAAGATGGCGGCCCCCATTGTCATGACGAGGTGAGATGACAATTAATTGTATAATATTACGTAGTAACCGTAGGTGATGTTTACTGCCACCTATCTGTTGTAGGTAAATTGAAAAACTCAAACTCGAAAAACATGTCCGGAAAATTTCGAAGGGCCGTTCAGCAGGCCCCTAACTGAACTAGAGTGAAGGCAATTGTAGATTCGGAATCTGTATGTCAAAAGTATATGGAAGGGGTCTACGATCTGGAATACAGAAACCCTACATTGCCGTCAACATGGGGGCCCTATTGTCCGGCCCTCTGTGATTTAACATAAAATTGATTTGCCATATCTGTGCATTTTCAAAGGGCGATTCCGACTCGGTTTGGCCCCGGGAAGAAATAATAGAAATAACTTTGTATTTTGAAAGGGGTTCGACTCCCTCTGTGTGTTCTAAAAACAAAAAAAACAAACTGATTGCTTTAATTTTGTATTTTGCAACGAGTCCACTCAAACCCTATAAAAACGAATTTTCCCTATGTGTAGGTCGACTCTGATTCTGTTTATTTAAGAAACAGACGCTATTACAATAACACTGCATTTTCAACATCATCTATTTCACGATGCTCTTTCTCAGACGTTCTGTGAAGACCCAACAAGGAAGTTGGTTTTGCAATTATATCTCCATACTTTTATTATCTGTCTGGATGAAACAAGGAAGTACTATGTACATAACGTTATCAGAGTCAACCGGATGCAACAAGGAACTACTGTGAAACTCATCTCAGAACTGCAGGCCTCAGTCCAGCAATTTCCTCCTTGTAAATCTGTCATGATGTGATAAAGAACTCCAGCCACCGCAGTTTAATCTCTTCTACAGATTTCCGCGTAACACGCTTGCTAATGACTTAAGCATGTAAGGACGTCTGCAGAACTTCTGAAACAGATTTTCCTCCACTCATTCTGTTACTTCGTGCTGGATAAGAAGAACGTACGATGGCTGATGGAAATTTGGTACGTACCTATTTCATATTCGTATTAAAATAACATATTTTCTGTATACACCATATATTTTTATTACAAAAAACTATTATACATATTTCATTATACCCATTAAATGCAACACCTCTCAATGTAGACATTATATGTACAATCTCGGGTTCGATTCCCGATGGAAACCTATGGTTCTGTGCATAAATTTAAAATCAGATAGATTGTTTAATTATCCCACAACTGAACGAAACGTGTTAGTGTATTAGTAAGATTAGTAATGTTTATTCCTTCAGTTTTCTCTTTTTCAACATCTCCACCATCCGTTCCTCTAGCTCTTTCCCCGTTCCCCCTGTTTTTTTATTTTCTGCTCTTTCATTCCTTACACTTTTAAATAGTTCCATTAACTCGAAACAGATTCTTAACGATAAATGCGAGGGTACATATTGGACTCTCTGTATGTTTTCTACAAAATCACCAAACACTGCCGCGTTTCTTTTTTTTTCAATAATGAAGCTGAATATTTTCACCAATGTGTCCACCTTCACTTCAAAATCTTTACACGTTTCTTCTAGTCGGTGCAATAAATCTTCGGACAACCCGTTATCTTCGCAGAAATTGACGTAGCTGGCTACATGCTTTTCTACTTGTCGTGCGTGAACTTTGCTCCACAAATTTCTTCTCTCTTCTGTTGTAGTCCCCGTCTCCTCTTTTACGTCTCCATACAGCAGACTGAACCCTAGCGGAAGTGTAGTCATCTGAAATAGACAGAAAATATATTAGTTATGTATATATATATATATATATATATTTCGGCCTCCCCGATGGCGCAGTGGTAGTGTCGTCGCCTTGTAATCAAGGGGTCCCGGGTTCGATACCCTGTGGAGGCACAAGTGGTTCGGATCCCACTTTAAACTGTAGGTCCAGTCCCAATTAGCCTTACCGTGCATAAAGTGGACTTCAAACAACTAATCAATCAATCAATATTTTTTTTTTTTTTTTTTTTTTTTTACACAAACTGTAATCACTGTTATATATTAATTCACACATATTTTCAGGAACGTAACATGCAGCAGGGGGAGGCTCTGCGGAATGCTTTTGATCAATATCAAATAGGAGTAGAAGAACAAGAGCACTTCGCAGAGCTCACCAGGGATGTTAGGAGGTGCCTGGAGGAGCAGGCTGACATCGAACGGGTATACGAGCAGACGTTGGCCGTAACCGCACTTCGGCGTCGACTCAATCGGGAAAGAATGGCCGACACTTTCCGTTATTATCGTCAAAGGTAATTATTTTAATTTATTTCTTATAACATTGTATATTTTGACATGGTCCGACAACCTATCGACTATCCTTGTAGCTCAATTATGGACAGACGGAAATTTAAATCTGAAAAATAAAATCGAAAATATAAAATCGAAAAATTAAAATCGAAAAAATCGAAAAAGTTTACAATGTTTTAAACAAGTTTAAAACGTTTTTGAACAAATTGAAATAAAAGACCCTCAGTCACGGTCCTGTTTCTCCCAGACCTCACGTTTCAAAATGCCCTCAGTTGCGGCCTGGTTTCACATGCATGTTCACCATTTTCCTATTATATATGTCACATACCACTTTTTCTTTTATAGCCAATATCTACATGGAACCGAATATATTTTTTAATTATTATATATTGTTTTTCAGAATGGGTCGACGCAATGCTCGTAGGGGCGACAACCTGCTTCACCTGATACCTCCTGCGGTCCTCAGAGGCTATGTTCGTCCTCCTTCTCCTGCTCCGGAAGAGGAGGAACATATACCCCTCATTAATTTGGTGCAGCGGGAGGAGGAGGAGGAGGACGGACATCGTACGCCTCCATTACCTCCACCAGAGGACCGGGAACAGCCTACCCCCCCACCATAGGCTGTACATCTCTAAAATAAACCTCTGCTGCCAAAGGTAATGATTTTTATTTTCTCACCTTTCAAGCTGTATCGTTTTCTGCTTCCGACGTGTCAGTCTCCTCTATTATTTCGGGGAACTCACGATGTGGGCCTGTACCTCTCGAAAACTGCTCTTCAACTTTATGGACACTGGAAATAAAAGCATATTTTGATCTTAGATCGTTACGCCGTAACGGGTTGTAACAATAGTCGGCTAACTCTTCTAAATCTAATGCAGTACCTTTTACTCCTAATGTATCGCTTACCGACTCCTGTAGGGGTACACTACTGTTAAACCACTGAAATATTTCACCCAGTGATAACATAGACTCCCGATATTGTTTTCTAAATATCTGCATCAGGGTTGCAACATCACTATAATCCACTATCATGTATTTTTTGTGACACCCCACTCGGTACAGCAGGGGAATCTCCTCATTCAGTAAATGTTCCAAATTTTCGTACCGTGTCAATTCGACAGCGGCACGCCCACAATTTAAACTCTCATCCGTCATCATGATATATTTTGTAACCAGACAACGTGGAGGAACATGCAGATCGGATATATCTACATGTTCCGAATTTAGTTCAGATTCTGTCTCCATACAGATGCAATCTTTTGAGGAAATTCCCGATACTACAGTAAAAGGTCCTGCATTATATCCGTGAGATGCTATCTCACCGGCTACACGATTGCTCCACACACGGCAAATGACCGTATACAGGTGCTCTCTCGAAAAGGTAATGTGTCTCGCATAATCCTGTTCTACGACTCTTGATGTACTGCATGCTGATCGGAAAACCATTACTTTCAAGTTCCATAAAATTCTCATTCACTAGATCTCTATTGTAAAATGTTATTAAAAGAGATTCCCTGTACCTTACCGGACTATCAAAAACCAACACTTTGGAACTATTACTCTCAAATATTTTCGATTTAACACCATGCAATCTTTTCGAATCGGAGACTGTTACAGGGTATGCAAAACACATCGCCTTCCTCGGAGAACGCTCTATGTAACCGTACAAAGGATTATACTGCATATTTTTATCAGCATCATGTTTTCTTTTCCTCAACGTTTCACCTCTACCACCACTACTTTTCTTTCCACAGCGTCTGAACTTCTCATATTTGTGTTGTGCAGCATTCTTTGCTTCCCACGATCTACGAAATTGCTGTTCCGTAAAATACTTAGGAATGCTCACGTACGGGTTGTCATCCTTAAACATTTCAGGCTGTACCGACGACCGTGGTGTCCGTGGAGGAGACGGCAGTAGACGGCTACTTCGTGATGTCGTCGTCACTGGTGACAAATCTGGAGCAGCAGGTTTCATCCCCATTACACTGCCGACAAATTGCAATATCCAGCCCCCTATACCCATTTTACACTTCTACTCACCTCAAGATAACCACTATATATATATATATATATATATACCAGGTAGGATTGATCCGTTGAAACTGATCACTTTTCTCACTACAGTATCTGCAACCTGACAGCCGATTGTGCTGGCTGAGCTGTGGACAGTTATCTGGCGGACAGTTATCTGGCGGACAGTTGTACCTCTTATGATGCATATCTGGCTCGTTCCATTTTATATACCTTCCTCCCGACGATCAACACAGTCATATTCGATACGTAATCTCTCGCGCAGAGCATCCAACGCCCACGTGCCTCTCCTATCTTCTTCCTGTCCTGGTACACTGTACACACTCAACTCTTCCGAGAATCGTACTTTTTTTATTCTGTATAATTTATCTACATCCGTCTTCTCCGGCACTTTTTTCTCCTTATGCTCTTTCTCCATCACGTGCTATCCCACATGCTTTGCAGAGAATCCTCCTTCCAGCACAGCATTCAACCATTCCGCACATCATTCATCCTGTCCATGCATATCACCCTCAACCGTCCACACACACACATATCGCTCACCAATTCCTGGAACCACTTAACGATAATCTTTCTCGCAACACCAAACCAATTAACACCAGACATCAAACATTACTCATTCCCCCGAAACCCTACTCTCATCCCACACAATTCCTAGAACTCGAACACTCAACACTTCAACGCCATCTGCTCGAACATTCACCAGACCCTGAAATAATCTCCCGACAAAATTCCTTGAAAAACAGACCTTGAAACACTTGACTCAAAACTGCAAAAGCAATTACCATTCCCGACCCATTACACAAACCACATCCATTAATACTCACAACATTTCCTCGAACCAACACTCAACAAACCACATTTTCCAAGAACAGACACTTAACCTTCACCGCATGCCTTAAAAGCCTCATCAACGCCATCTGTTTTCAGACGCCGGAAATTCCGAGAAAACCAACCGTCACCGGATAATCGTCGATACTTATCCTCCTCCCCAACCCACATTCCCAGAATTTCAGAATCATCCAACGCCATCTGTTTCCAGACGCCGGCAAAACGGGAAAAACCCGAATACTTTTCCTCCTACCCAACAACCAATCAAAACGCTCCTCACAAAATTAGACCCCGCCCATTTTAAAACAACCCACCAATCAGAATCATCCACACAAATTCACCCCGCCCATTTTATGACGTCATCGCGAACAACAATAACCCTTGCTTGCCCACACAACTACATCATCAATTGATCTTTGATCGATCTTTTCCAATCAATTGATTTATCGACTCCAAGGCGGTACACTAACTACTCTGACCATAAAGAATGCACTTGTCCATACATATGCAAGATAGAATATATCTGCTGTAGTTAGTTTAATAATAGAGAATGTTTCAATTTCAACTTTATTTCTCTCTATTACTATCTCGCTCAATCTTAATTATTTCGTCAAAATTAACTGGAAGACTTCTAACTATTTCATAAGTGCACAGTTGCGTGAACCAGAGAATGGGTCCCTGCCAGCGAAATAAATGACTTCGTGTTTTCAAAATTTCATTGGAAGGTGACTGTATGTTCACAAGGCTAATCGGGAATGAATTTAAAGTGCGAGTTGAATTCGATCGAACCTCCTGCACGGTCTCTACACAGGATCAAATCCGAGACCTTTAATTAGATTTTGACAGCGTTACCACTATACAATCTGGGAGACTCGTGTTGCGTTCTCGGGTGATATTTTGGCAACTTATAATTTAATGCACAGTTTATTCTGCCTAATATATGTAGCGAAGTACTTATGATTTTAATAAGCGAACATACGTAAGACTTTCATCATTCTTAACAAATGATATAATTCATGAAACATTGTGTAATATTCTGTTATGTGATAAATGTAATGATTTATATACTGGCACGTTATATAACGTATATTGAGCAAGATTTGCAAAAATTAGAATCAATTTTATGTTCAATGTTAAAAAATTACTTAAAAAAATAATGCCAATATTTGAATAGAATATGAATATACAAAATTGAATATCCAGCATTGGACTTCCGTAAGTTAGAGAAAATAATATGTCCATGAATATATATCCAGTACTGGACATCTTGGTTATCTTATTCATGCCGTTGGATACTTGTGCTACATGTTCGATTATTGTAGTTTTGAAGCTGTCAATATGGAATCTTGTACCCTTGCGTTCAAGATGGATTTTGAAGGAGGAGGGATATGGTCACGTACTCCAAGACACAAAAATTAATCTATTACATAATTATAATGCTTAGAACATTTTTACTCCCAAGAGTTTTATAGATATTTGGGTATTTCACTACTTTGACTCACCCTGTATCTATATAGAATGCACAGTTTCATATTTATTATCAATTTTAAATAAGTTACGTTTCATATGTATTTATAGTTAACTTTTGCCTTGCAGTCTCTTCATTTCCCACTTCCACGCGTGCTTCACTTAAGCCCCGCGACAGGTTAACCTTGCAGCAACTTTTCGTATATATAGACCCAAACGTGCGCGCAGAAAATAGTTCCGCTGCAATACTGCGGATTTTCTCTCTGTCTTTGATATGAACAGCTCAGCGGTTAAGGTAAGACTGGCACGGGGTTGCTGAGTGCCTCTCTAGAGTGGATTGATACATAAAACCTGCTGCAAACTTAACCTGTCGCGGGACTTAGTATTATGATGGGGCTACTTTGGGGGTACATTTCATCTTAGAATATTATCTTATTCGAAAAACACCTGTACACAATTTTAATAACATATGTGGTGCATGAAGAGTTCTCAATGTAGTGTAAATTTCAGATTTTCCTACGTCCTCATTTTGGGATACAGGGCGTGAAACCTTTGATTTTTAAAAATTTTCAATTTTGTGCGAAGGTCTGAAAACGCAGAAATCACTGCACTTCGTTGATTATAAATAGCTGCCAGATCCAAACGCAAGGCTGAAAAAAAAATCAATGTCGGTTTTGAATACTTGGAAGATGTCGAAATAAGTGATCAAATTATTCATTTTTTTTAAAGTATGGTGATGCTACACTGGTTGGTCTAAATGGTTAGAATGACCCGTAGAATTGGTTCCAGTACTGACTTATAAATTTGTAGTTTAGTGTTGTTGTTTATTTCCCTTTTTTCCGAAAATAGTCTGGTTTAATTGGTAGTATGCATTGCTTGTTTTCCTTACTGTATTCATCACTTCCTCTTGTATTATTCATGTTTAGTTTCTGATTGTTCTCAGATACTGTTATCTATCTGTTTGCTCCAGTTTCATTCCATCGCACAAATTGCGTATTCTATCTATTACCTCTACCGTTCATCCTATTAGAAATCTTCTGAGATTAAAATCTTTTTAAATTTCTGCAACGTTATTTCTTAAGGCCAGCCGCACTCCGGAGCCGGCGCACACCAGACGAACCATTTGACTCTAGTCACCTCGAGTCACGTTGCGGCAATTTGCGACAAAATTATGAACTTGGTATCGCAAGGAGCAGCTTGTGCAAAAAAATCCAAAATAAATTGCATATGCGTGAATCCATTGAATTCAGTCAGAGACTTCACTTAAGCCCACATCACACGGAACTGGATTTCCAATAGGTATGCCCTAACTAGTGCGTATTGTTTATTTCAACCCCAGAAAAAGGATGAGTTCTCTTTTTTTAAGATTTAATCTCAGTGATAGCCTTTTATGACGATTATTTTGTGGATTTCATAGCGTTCAACGACATTTTACTGCAATTTTCATCGCAACTAAATTTTCACACCTAGCCAGAAAAAGGATGAGTCCTTTTTTTTACGATGTAACCTCAGTGATAGCCTTTCATGACGATTTTTTTTGCGCGTTCAACGCTGCAACTAAGTTTTCGCACCACGATCTTACGTGATATAACTTAACCTATTCACTGATCATTTTTTGTTACTCGGTCTAAATTAACCTAAGTGTCGTCTACGGGACTTCTTTACGAGTTACCGAACCCCCATCGCCAAATCTCGAAAACGGTGAATTTTTTTCAAAAGAGAGGTACACGATACCCCCCCAAATTATTTTGGTCCACTACCTGTTGACACAGAGACAGGCACATACTGGACCTGGAAAATGTTTGGATTGATGAAAAAGAAATTGGTTCTAGGATGACCTATAAGAAGTGGTGTTGTGGTATTACTGGGGCGATAAATGATGAGGTGTTTTGACTGAATAGAAATACTTAAAACTACGGCAAAATGTCTATAAAATTTCAATGCTACTGTGTAAAACCTACGATTTTTGTAAAAAAAAGCTTCCGAGAAAAGATGACCCCCTCAAATTGATGTGGCTAAACCTGAATTTGCCAAAATTGCTGTTTATAAATTTGTTAAAAATATGGCTTTTCTCAATATTGTTTTAACTATACTTAAAACTAATCCAAGATGCTCTTAAGAGCTACACATATACCTATACTTATACATATTTATTTTTGATCTATTTCTGGTTTATTTCTGGTTAAAAATATGCCTGATATTGCCCTATTTTGTTAGGTATAAGTTGTATTTATACTTTTACTTATTACCGAGTGGATATTAGAAAAAAAGGCAAACAGAATTTGCATGTTTTAGAAATATTCAACAGATCCATCTATGTGCAAATGTCTGAACTCGTTGAACAGACCCGAGTCAACAAGTCAACTTTTTTCAATACGTCATATTTTTAACTCTCTCTGCCAGCAATAGGGAATGGTAGTAAGCGCTAGACAAAGTACTTTGGAGCCTAATATACCTTTCTTAAGACGTCGTATATTGCTAAAATATCTTGAAATTTACATATTTCTCATACCGCCGTATCTTGCCCTATTAGACCTCTTCAAAAAAATCGCCAATTAGTGAAAACTAATTGAGCACAACAGCAAAAGAGGATCCTAATAGGGCAAGTATACAGTGATATGGGGATATGTGAATTGTTGGTTTCTTCGATTCAGATAAATGGATCGAATTGAAACTGGGATATTTTGCATTTTTTTAATATGATAGCTAAAAAAAACAGAGATTTTGATTGGCTAATAATTTATACGTGATTGGTTTAAGCAAGCAAGATTTCTATTAGCTCTATACATCTATATAAATCAGAGCACAGTGCCGATTTCTTACTTTTGCTAGATTAGCAGAGGAACCGAGAGATAGAACATAGCTCTGCCGGGATCCGCCAAAATATTGATCCACAGAAAACAGTGACCTACAGAAGCGATACAGAACACACGCCATTAGGTCATTGCCTTTCTATGCATGTCTGCACAGGCAATTGAGGTAGGTTAGTGTTTCTGTAGGTCACTGTTTTCTGTGGATCAATATTTATTCTATCCTCGTGCGTATAAGCTATTGGCATTACAACTTGTCATAGTTTTATTAAGTATAAAATTTTGATTTCTATTCATATTGGGGGTTAGGCGTAGAGCTGATAATTCTGCATTGTAAACAGACATGTCAAGAAACAGAATTATAAGACCATGGATGTTCCCAAGGTAAAATATTCCGGAGGTAAAATAGTCCCCTGTTCGGATCTCCGGGAGGCGATTATTTTGGGAGATCCCTGGACTAACAATAAGATCTATATTAGGAATAAGGATATTAAATTAGGCACCTGGAATGTTCTGAGTTTTTACCGGCCTGGGGTATTTCATTGTACAGTTAGTGAGATAGTGAAGTATAAATTAGAAGTAGTAGCTGTCCAGGAAGTTAGGTGGCCAGGAGAAGGGAATTGTAAAACTAAAAATTATATTTTTTTCTATGGTGGTACTGAAAATCATAATTTTGGAACAGGCTTTTTCATAAATAATAGAATTATCTCGGCTCATAAAACAGTAGAATTTATTAATGATAGGATATCATATGCAGTTTTACAGGGTAGGTGGTGTAAAATTATTTTAATAAACATAAATGTACCAACGGAAGATAAAGATGATGATACTAAATATGATTTTTATGCAGAGTTAGAACAGGTTTTTGATAATTTTTCTCAGTATGATATGAAAATTCTTTTAGGTGATTGTAATGCACAGATTGGTAAAGAAGAGATATTTAAACCCACGATTGGTAAAGAAAGTCTTCATGAATTAAGTAATGATAATGGTACAAGATTGATTACTTATGCAACCTCAAAGGATTTAATTGTGAAAAGTACCACTTTTAAACATAAAGATATCTATAAATATATTTGGTTTTCTTTAGCTGGTAAAACTCATAATCAGATAGATCATATTCTCATTGATAAGAGAAGGCAAACTAGTATAATTGATGTTTGTACACATAGAGGTGCTGATTGTGTTAGTGACCATTATTTAGTAATTGTTAAATTAAGAGAAAGATTTTCAGTGATCAATTATAAGCAACAAAATCTAAAAGTTATAAAATTCGATACACTAAAGTTTGCTGATGAAAGAATTAAGAAATATTACGAAATTAAATTGTTAAAAAGGTTTGATGTTTTGCAGGATTTAAATGATGATGAAAATATAAATGAAATAGATGTAAATAAGAATTGGGAGCACATATGTAATGCAGTGGAATTAATAGTTAAAGAAAGTATAGGATACCATAAATTAAGAAAAAGTAAGCCATGGTTTGATAATGAATGTCGTAATCTAATAGAAATAAGAAATTAGGCTAGACTTAGGTGGTTAAATAACGCTGATGATACAAATCTAAACAATTATAATAGAATAAAGCGAGAAGTTAACCGCACATTTAGAAGTAAAAAAAGAGATTACTTGAAAAGCAAAATTAACGAAATTGAAACAAACAGCAAAAATAAAAATATCAGAGATTTATATAAAGGTGTAAATGAGTTTAGAAAGGGGTGGCAACCTAAAGTAAACTTGATAAAAGATAAAGACGGTGATTTTCTAGCTGACCCAAGCGATATTCTAATTAGATGGAAGAACTACTTTAATGATTTTTTAAATGTACATGTAGGAGATAAATCAGAAGTAAATGAAGTACACACAGCAGAACCTTTAGTTTCATGACCTAACTTGACTGAAGTTAAAGATGCTATTAAAATACTAAAGAATAACAAAGCACCTGGTATTGATTTAATACCAGCTGAGTTAATTAAATATGGTGGAAATTCATTAATATGTCAAATTCATTCAATACTCCTGTAAATTCTTCTTTATTCTTTTCTCATTCGTGCCCACCTAGATCTTCATGATTTAATCATCAATCTAATAATATTTTGGAAATAAATATAAATTATGTACTTCTAAATTATGTAAACTTCACCATTCACTTGTTTCTTTATCCCTTTTAGGCTAAAATATTTTCCTAAGAATCTTATTTTCAAATACTCTCAATTTTTCTTCAAGGGATCAAGTTTTCGCATCCACAGGCAAAATTACTGTTTTGTATACTTCAACTTTTCGTTTCTTAGATATTAAACAAAAATACAAAAGTTTATGAAGAGAAAAATAACATGCATTTTCCGAATTAATCCTACTTTTCATTTGTTAGTATTACTCCTAAGTACTTGAATTTGGAAACTGGTTCAAAATCGAGTAATTATCACTTAGTTTAGGCCTGTAATTTTCTCTTTGCTGCTTTGTAAAATATTTTAGCATAATTCTTAATTGTATTTACATCATCTGCATATGCTAACAGTTGAGATACAGTATTTCGTTAGTTTCTTTTACCTTCCTAATAGCATATTCTAAGGCAAAATTAAAGAGCAATAGATATGATACATCTTTCTTTTATAATATATCTTGAATTGTACATTTTGTCAGACATATTAACAAGATTTATAGGTATTTTAAATCTCTTTTGACCGAATCATATTCATTTTCTTAAAAAAAAAAATAAGTGAGTAGCTGATGAGACATTTTAATTATATTCCCACTTTTCTCAAGTGTCTGTCTGATGTGAAAAATTTGATCTGCTGTTAACCTGTTACGTTTAAATCCACATCGATAATCACATATATTATTTCATTAGTATATGGGGGTTAGTTTTGTTAAAAGAATGTTAGATAATATTTTATATGTTGTTGAGAGTAGAGAAATTCCACGGTAATTACTGCAGTTCAATTTATCACAGGAACAATTATGGATTCTTTCCACTGTTGAGGGATTTCTTTTTTATTCCAAATTAAACAAATTAATTTATGAATTTGACATATTAATGAATTTCCACCATATTTTATTAACTCAGCTGGTATTAAATCAATACCAGGTGCTTTGTTATTCTTTAGCCTTTTAATAGCATCTTTAACTTCAGTCAAGTTAGATCATTGAATTAAAGGTTCTGCTGTGTGTACTTCATTTACTTCTGATTTATCTCCTACATGTACATTTAAAAAATCATTAAAGTAGTTCTTCCATCTATTTAGAATATCGCTTGGGTCAGCTAGAAAATCAGCGTCTTT